>NC_051154.1:5441370-5481369 GCF_013339745.2 Dermacentor silvarum | reverse complement strand
ATGCACTGCCTCATTTGTCGTATTACCGTGTGCTCCCAAAGCCAACCGGCCTACTGATCTTTGGTTAACTTCTAAACCCGCCAATATATCCGATTTTAAGCATATAATGGCATTTGCGAATGTTAGCGCTGGCACCATTACTCCTTTCCAGATTCCACGCACCACCTCATACTTATTGTGGCCCCACAGTGCTCTGTGTTTCATTAATGCTGCATTCCGCTTCCCCTTTATTTTCAGATTATCTTGGTGGTTGCTTGAGTAATTCTTTCCTTCGTTTATGTGTACGCCGAGGTACTTATATTGCTTCACTATGGGTATTACTTGCTGTTGAATTGACACCACGAAGTTACTCGTGTGTTCATTAAAGATCATAATCCCTGATTTCTCTGTGCTAAACTTAAGGCCTAGATTTGTCGCTGCGTTCCCACAGATATTCGCAAGTATCTGTAAATCTTTTTTATTGTCCGCTAGTAGCACAATGTCGTCTGCGTACATCAATCCAGGGACCTTTTGTTGCACCATTTGTCCATTACGCATGTAGGATAAATCAAAACCTAATTCGCTGTTTTCCAGTCGTCTTTCTATGCCCTTGACGTAAAGCGTGAACAACAATGGTGACAGAGGGCATCCTTGCTTCAATCCTTGGTGAATTCCCACCATTTCATTTCCTTTTCGACCTTCCCATGCCACTTGTACTTGGTTGTCTCGCATCTCTCTGCTCGCAGCAGAGCTACAGCCATGGCTAGGTGGCGTTTGCCACCGCCCGATTTAAAGGGTTCAGCCTCATCCATCCATCCATCCATCCAGCTTAGCGGCGCCGGCGGCTTGGCTTTCCTCTGCCTCCGCTAAATTTTCATTCATAGTGGAGTAAGTAAATCTCAAAGCGCGAAAAAAAAATCGTTATTTCACATTAAAGTGATAAGTCTACCAGGCTTCGCTAACATGAAGGTTCCTTGTGCAGGGCGTGGATGACGTGAACACGAATCAATCGGGCAGCACTCAAAGCCTACTGAAGTTACCCTCGCGCGCACAATTTGTTTCGTCCGGTCTAGCCGTTCATCCAAGCATAAAAAATGAGTGTTAGCTCACGTGCTACCCCTCGATCAGAAGAAAATAGTGACTGCACCAGAAAATGTATTTCATGCTTATCGCTGCTTCCATTCACACTCAGAAAACCGTTCAATCATCGTTGCGCGAATTCAATGTGGCCGCGATATAAATTAAGAAATGAAACGGCGCGAGCTTGCGATATGCAATGCACTAGAGCAAAGTGGTTGTTCATTTCTAGAACTTAAGATGAGAATGCACATCAGCTACTCTTTCAAATGGGAATTTAATAGGCGGGACGAAGGCAGGCGTCTATCCTGAATTAGAGCATCACTACCACAGTTTACTGATGAAAACCTGAGCAAATGCCTTTTTTATTCCAATTCCACTTAACATAGACCGTGTATATTATTCATTGGGCTTTCGTCCATTGAGGACTGAGTGGCTCTTGCAAGATCTAAAAAAAAGGTGACTTTCTTTTTCTGACATTGCATATGAGAATGTGCCAATGTAATTTTTAATGTGCCAATGTAAGCGTGTTTGACAATGCATGCTACAGCCTGTCCACAAATGCACTTAAACCCACCACACAATAATCCCATAGACCTTTTTTTTTTTTTTTTTTTTTTGCATAGACACAACACGAAAAAACTTGTGCATGAAGCAGCTCGATAACTTTAATAGGTGATAACCATCCCAGAAGCTTGCGGTCTCATACACTCCCACAATGGAAAAATGTTGTATAATAACATGCAAGCGTGTAATATACACGGCACGCGCATTGTAAAAAAAAATTCAGTAGCCAGGATGGAACAAATTTGAATATCAGGCACACATCTGCACAGAAAACAGCAGTATTTTACAGGGTGCACAAATATTTCAAAATATGCAAATGTCACGTAGCTGGACAGAACCATAGTAATGTTGTTGCCGTCCCTTGGAGATACTCAGTTATTTTTTACATTCTGCCTAATTAGATAATTAGTTTTATTTATTGATCAACTTCTCAATTATTATAATTAGATTAAAAGTGTCAATGAGAAAATTGTAGAGCAACATGAAAGACTCCCGATACAGCTCTGTATTGCTCAATACGCGCTACGTAGAAGTGTTTTTCCGAGCATGAAAGAAGCTCACGAATACACGCAAAGTGCCTCGAGCGGCCAGTCGCGCGGCAATATTGCTGTATTCGCGGGTTTAGTTCACGCTCGGAAAACACTTTTATGTATCACGTATTGAGCAACAGAAAGTTATATTGGGAGTTTTCCACGCTGCTGTACAATTCTCTTGTTCATACTTTTTATACAATTATAGCATTAAAAGAGTTGATTAATCAATTATGAAAATAATTATGTAATTAAGCGGAATAAAAAAATAATCTGAATATCTCCAAGCGACGGCAGACAAAATTACCTTGGTTCTGTCCAGCTACATGACATTTACATATTTTCAAATCTTGGTGCATGATAGTAAACCTTATACATGCAGCAAAATTTGCACAAACTACTGCGGCACAGAGGAGGTTCTCTCTTCCGCAGCGGCTTTCGAGGTTTATTTGACCGTGTGAGGTTCTTTGGACAGTTTGGAAATAAGGTGGGAATCCTTTTATTGAGCGCTCCGCGTAATATTGCCACGTGTCTAGCGCGGCGATGACGACGACATAAGACACATCAGCACTTATGAAAAACATAGCAAGAAGAAGAAGAAGCAGTGACTAGCGCGCGGTATTTTAAAACCGTCCGTTCTTGTTACTGCCTCTGCCAACAAGTGCGTTTAGTTTGGCCCTGGAGCTTTCGACGTCGTGACAATATGCCATCGATATCGTATCCTCTGAAAAATGGCTGGTGCAGACATGGTCGGTAGGCGTTAGAGTTCGGTCTGCCCTCAGATTTGCACGGCGCCACTGCTCTAGACGACCGCTGTCGGACGGCGCCTTGAATAAAGGCACACGCTCCGCACAAGTCTGGTATCCAGAATTGCAGTTCGGAACGAAGCACTTTCTAGCCATTTCAAACACCCCTCAGAAGGCCGCTGCCACCTTCGTCGAGGGCCCGTGGCGACAATACCCAAGCACAAGCTCATGAAATGAACGCGAACAAAATCGTGCCTTCAAAACAGCGCAACCGCACATGCAAACAGGAAGACGAAGCAGCGGCAGCACGCGCCTTGCCGCCCAGGCTAGATGATGATGATGATGATTTATTGGCATCCCCTTTGAAACGGGGTGGCGACAAATAGTCACCTAGCCTGCTTGATTTAATCAGGTATCCTAAAATTCCGAGCAAGCGCCCCCACCCGTGCAAGAGCCCCCCCTAACTTCACTGCTAATTTCAAATTTCCGCGCCGTTCCGGGAAAGCGCCCCCCCCCCCCCCCCCCCCCCCCCCGCTCCGCACCAACACTGGCCTGCCACATCCAGTCCACGAAAATGATGGCAAATTCGGCAAATCGCACCGGTGCGTGTCGGGCGCCCGGATGAGCCATTTCATCGAATCATGGTCGTACCCGGGCGCCCCAGTGGGCACGCGAGTGCATCGGGGCGAACTGCGGCTGGCGGTCTGTAGTTCACGGACCGCCGGCCGACGGCGAGATCTGCCTCTCGCACGGCACAAAGGAGTTCCCTGCGGCACAGTGACGTGACCACTCGGTGACTGAGGAGTGGTCGCGGCTACGCTATGGCATCGCCGGCAGCTTCACCGCTGCTAATCACTCGCCACCGATATCGTCGCTAGGCCTTTTTCAGTTCACTTCGAATCTGTAGCAGACGGCGCTTCAGAACGAACCGCCGACGCTCCCAAGCAGCAATGTTTTGTTACCGTCGTTGCCGCTTTACCCTCTCCTCGCAATAATTTCACACGATGAAGAAAACATGCTGATATTTGCGGCGCAACCAGCTGCGATGCGAGCATGGCCGAGCCGCGGTTCGCTGTCCGCCGTCGGTAGCCATGCACTGCAGCTGAGCTTCACTTGTATCGGAACTCTCATTAGTGCTAAACATTTCACCGTGGACATGGTTTTTAATAAAGTGAACATTACGCGTCAATTTACTCTCGCGGACATAATTTTGCCTGGAATAGAAGCTGCATAACCAATGTTCGCGTCGCCGGTCGCGGCGACGCGCCGGTGCAGCGTCGATGAGTTGTTTTGGTGGTTTTGAGTAACGGTGGTGTTGAGAGTGATAAACACCACTAACAAATCTTTGGCTTAATAAAGTTCATGTTCAATAAAATTTTGATGCTATTCCAACTGCGCTTCTTTTTTTTTTTTTTTTTTTTGCGGGAAAATTTTGTCGTGGCCATCTTGAATTTTGGTGCCGTTCCGGGATAGCGCCCCCCCTAACATTGCCGGTAATTTCGACTTGCTCGAGGGGGGGCGCTTGCTCGGAATTTTACGGTACACATGTTCTTTATCTAGCATTTTTGTATACCTTTTTCAAAAATTTAGCTTGTACCGCTGCCTATGATTTTAAGAGATCAGGTCGTATCCATCTTTTCCCTGCTTTTTTTCCACCAGTACTCTAATCGTCTCTTGCTGATCTCTACGGCTGATCTGTTTACCGCAGCGCCCTCTACGACGGCGCCGAACCAGCTGCAACCAAGCCGAACATAATCTGGACGCGAGCGAGCGGCGCTTTCGCGCGCGTTGGGGGGAAAGTGTCAGCACCTCTCCTTATTCTTACACCGTGCCCTAGATCACGGCCGGGCTCGACTGGCGCGCGCGCTCGCTTCTTACGGCCTTCGCATCGGGGCTAGTTCATGCCTATCGCCGCTGCTTGGAGGGGGGCGCTGCGACCCCACCCTCTTGCTCAGCTGCTCCCAGCTGATCTGTGCAGGCGCGCAACGCTGGAAGATTGGGTCGGGCGCGCTTCTTACCTCACCGTGCATTCAAGAACAAGTCGCCTAATTGTAGAGGACTCGTAAATGGTTCATCTAGGCTTCTTATAAATGGATGCAGTGTAACTGTATTAATACATCAAGCTTCTTTAAATTCACTAGGGATGCATGCGCCGGGAGAACAGCTCTCCGCCATCAAATGCATTTTGAGGAAAGAAAATAAATATTTATTGCTCGTATGGCACTTACAATGGTTGCCATACTTTCAGGCGAAAACTCTTGCGGGCACAGTAGCTCACAAATGTGTCTTATTCACAATTACAATCTGAAGGGTTTCCTTGGCGGCTTGTGTACATATAGGCCGAAGGCTTGTTGTTTTCTTCAGTCAGTTGGTTTGACTGATTTACAAGGAGTATTCTCAGAAACTTCTCGGTAATTAGATTTGCGGATCGTATCGCATGACTGTCGTCAACACCTTCAGGGCAGCTCAAGATGAGAGCGCGTTGTAAATAGGGCTGCACTGCTCTTTCGAGTACTTGTAGTTCATTCCTGCGTGGCAGGTGTTCGGAGGCTTTATCGAAAAAAAAACACGCTATTATTTATTTATTTTTATTTTATAAATACTGCAATCACCATGCGGTGATTTTAGCAGGGTGGTACAAGCATAACGAATACATTGTTATGTACAGAAAATGCACACGGTAATAAAGAAAAATGTTATTTGAATAAATACAAAGCGTACAGGTTGGGCACACGCAACGTTACTCTAAAGAAGTAAAACACTGTCACTGCAAACATGGCACAAACAAAATAATGTCACTGTAAACATTATAAAGAAGAAGTTAATGTTGGCGCAGAGACGACTTCATTTTTTTAGCTAGTTCCAGTCCACTACTGTGCGCGTAAAAAAAGAATACTGAAAAGAGTTGCTGTGTGAGGAAAAAGGAGTTATAGTGAAATTATGTATTTGCCGAGTAGCGCATCCGGAGGAGAAGGCTATGATCTTTGTTATGTCCATCTTATAATTCCCCTTTATTAGTTGATGCTATCTTGTCCAAATATCTTGTCCAAAAGCGCTAGAAACTCGGGCTTGAAACTCATTGCTTGAGAACTGGTGAAAAGAAACACCGGGTGTTTTCCCGGAACGCGACTTGCAATACGGAAGACAGCAATACACCATCACACAGCAGTTATATACCGATCTGCAATGAACGGCGCCAAGTCTTGGCTGTGGCCGCGCGTACTAAGGGCTGTACGACCGTCTTCAGGATGGATGGATGGATGGATGGATGGATGGATGGATGGATGGATGGATGGATGGATGGATGGATGGATGGATGGATGAAGAACTTTATTAGTGTCCTTCTGGGCGCGGAGCCCACAAATTACTTCATACTGAACGACACTGACAGAGCACCGAATAAAATGCGCGGGAAAACGATCGTGCGAGCACGAAGGCAAGCGCATGTACGCGGAGCAGGGTCAGGGTCGCAGCGCCCCTACCGCCGACGGGTGGCGAAACGTGCTGAGAAACTCTCCCATTGTTTCCCCGACGGGTGAGAAGGCCGTAAGAAGCGAGCGCGCGCGCCAGTCGAGCCCGGCCGTGCCTAGATATAAAAAGTAGCGCCATCCGCTTCCCTCCTCCTCCGTTCCGCTGTCGCGCTCGGCGCGGCCAGCGAGATCGAGGTGCGATATCGACAGTGGCGCCGCCAACGTCGGGCCTGCCGTGGCAGACGACAGATAACGCGCTACCAGAGGAAATCCGCGGAAAACTTCGATCTCGCCCTGAGGATAAGTTTTTGAGGCGCGATTTTGCTTCGTCAGTCAGTAACTAACTTTAATGATGCCGTTTTGGAAGTAGCAACGCGACGATGCGAGACGGCGCAAATACCAAGTGTGCAGCAAGCGTTTGCGCTCGCCGGATGGTAAAAAAAAAAAAAAAAAAAAAAAAGCCTTTGCCCTCGCCTTGTCGGTTGCAGCAACTTAAGGTGCAGCAGCATGCCAACACAACGAAGTTATTGTCCCTAACACATTTGATCCGTTTGTGCGTACAGCACTTTCGTCGCACAGGCCCGAGAATGGCGGTCGGAGCGCGCTGGAAAGAAAAATATACACAAAAACGCAACGCGTGCTTCCACGTGACATGGATTGGCCAATGGGGGTAAGTGGTTCTTGAGGGAAAGGGAAAGGTTGGCGCTATCTTCTGCAGCCCTTGAGGGAGCACGGCTCAGCGCCAAGCCAATGGGGGAGCGGAGGAGACTGGGGCGACAGGAGGCGGCGAGGAGGAAACGCCGGGGAGAGCGCGGTGGCGGCAAGATATAAGAATGGCGCTACTTTTTACATGGCGCTTGCTCGAAGCGAAGCGGTGACGCGAGGCCTAGGCTACAGCCGCGGCAGAAACAGTCGATTTTTTCTCGTTCTTGTGATTTTTACTAGAGTTATCCAGCACCCACGGAGATGTAGAGAGCTTTAGATTAGGGGGACGCAAGCGCAGGGGCCCGCTAGCGCTTGGGGCCGCGGTACTGCGCACGCGCAGACCGGTGCGCGCGCAGATCAGTGCGGGCGATCGCCGACAGAAACAGACGGAGCGGAGGAAGTGTGTTGTGTTTGCGCGAGCGTCAGAACAAATATTTCAAGCCGTCGACTTCGTGATTTCTTGTGCCGTGCTTCGCGTGTGCATTGCAAACGAGAAGGCCATCACATACACGTGCGTTCCGAGTACGACACATGTTCAGGGCGTGGCGAAGTGAAAGGTGTCCGATCGACGCACCCAGCGTACGCGACTTGTATGTGTTCCGTGTATGCGGTTCGTTGCCGCGAAGTGGTAACGCCAGTCCTTTCCAACCTTTAGAAGTGATGACAAGATCAGTAGCGATAAGATTTGTTGCTTCGGTATCGCTGTCATTCCTCGTGTGCTATACTGCGTGAGCCGTATTGCCACCTGCTATGCGCCGTGGTGACCGCGACGTTCGAGCTGTGTTGTTGCTGTTACGAAGTGTTCGCAAGATACCAATCGGGATATTCATGTGTCGCAGCTGTACTAGGCGTAAAAGTGCCTGTTTTATGCGATGTGCGTATACTCAGAAGTAGAATGTGCATATGTGTTTCCGATCGCATTTTCTTGTGTAGTACCCCGATAGAAAAGCCCTATCACACCGCCCTTTCAGCTTCGTACATGTGTCGTTTGTTTCAAAAGTTGTTACTGCACTTTTGAAGATGCTTCTATCGGTGATGGTAATTTAGGGAACGTCATAATAGTTACATACGTCAAGACATACTGCGCTGTGCTGAAATGTGGACGCGCCTGAGCACTGATGCTATGGATGTAAATTTCTAGCAGCCTTGATTTTTATCATGTGGGTAGTGTTGTGAAGAGCAGGAATTTCTAGATTGCACGAAGTAAATAGGTTTATATTTTGTGATGCAAGCGGCTTGCATACCCAAGAATGTTAACTGCTTGGTTTTTGCTGGTGACTAAGCACAGAGTCTGTTTGTGAAAAAACCAGTGGTATTTTAGATGAATATGGTATGGATGAGAACTGGATACTTCCTTATGATTAAGTACAGATTTACGTTTCCTGACAAAAAACAACATGCATGTAAAAAAAAATAACAAGACTGAACACAGGTATGGTGATATATTCTGCTAGCAGCCAGCAGAATCGCATGAAAGAAATTTTGCCCAGAGTTCTTCCTCACTGGCTAGCTATGGTCACGTTAGTAATGCAGGCAGAATAAGCTGAACGAAAGTTTGCTGTTACTGTGTGCATCCACCCTATTTCATTCTCTGGTTGTTTTGGCACGAGCCTTCAGTTTAATGCGAACAATATTTATCACAATTGCCAGCGTTATCTGACTAAGAAGTGCTATACTTTTTATCCTCATGATCATTCTGCCCAGTCATTACCAAATAATCCACATTAAACTGACTTGAGCCTGCAAAGTGTGTCCTTTAAGTGTTTTTCTGGTGAACTTTCATCTAGCTGTAAGCGTACTGCTATCATTCATGGATGTTGGACGCTATTAGTGGCCATCTCGGTGATGTTTATTTTGCACAGGCCATGGTTTCACTCATTAACTGAACAGTTTTCAGCTGTGCTGCCAGACTATGGAAAGAGGAGCCTCACCTCATCATTCTTAAGCATTTTCATGGCCACCGTGCCTTGCGCCTGAGAATTAGGCTGCTATCGCAATAAAAAGGGTGCCTACTGGCTGTCATGAGAATATTCTGAACAGAAATTTTCACAATTATGTCAGCATTAGTTGTGTGATTGAAGACAGCCAATGAGGACGAACTGGTGGCAAAATTTTCCAAGTGACTCTGCTGGCAGAATATTTGTTCCCTATGTTATATTAGCCGCAATGTTTTGGTCAGTGTGCTGCATTTTTCTTTCACACAAATTTACTACCCAGCCAGATAAGATATTGTCAAACCATCAATTTTAGGGACACTTCTTTATTTTATCATATTCTGGAAATGGTACCCAAGCCCAGCTTAGATTAGCAACATCAGCTTAACGTATGCACGCAGTTGAGTTGCTGCATGTGAGAAAAGAAATAATTGTGAAACTAATAGTCATTAGTCCAGTAAAAAAACTTATTTGTATTTACGTATTGATTGTGTAAGTTGTGCTGTTCATTTTATGCACACAGTAACACGTAAACACAAATTGTATGCGTACATTGTGTTTACATTCATGTGTGAATAAAACAGCACAACTTCTAATATCAATACATGTCACTACAACTTGACCATGAAAGATGCTCTATATGGTACTCAGCTGGTCTTATTTAAAGTTTATCATGTGATGCAGTTACATTTCTTGCCTGTATGTAAACCAGTTTATGAACTGTATCTGCTGCATGTGAGAATGCATATTTTAGGCCAATCACAGTACCTGACGCAGCAGCTTTTTTATTTATTCTTTGCCATCACTTGTTAGAGGGGTCTTGTTGATTATGCCATCTAAACAACTCGTATAAAGTTCTGTGTTTAATATACCAGCACTGAAATACTAAACACAGCTACACTACTTTGTACACTAGTGAGAGAATTCCACAGTTCATCGTTCTGTCACATGTTGTTCTTCAATCAGAAATGGTGACTGCATTTGGTGTCATGAGTTCTAGGCTCATTTTCACTTGGGCCTTTCGATGAAGTAAAATCTGCCTTTTCAACAGTGAATTTAGTGGAAAGCCACCACTGAACCAATATCTCCAAGACCAATTACTGCATGCTTTTGGCCAATCAGATTGTGTGCCGAAACTATGTATGATACATAACTTCAGCTACACCAGTAATCACACAGCTGAAGCTGCTACACATAGTTAAGTCATTGATATAGACAGATGAAGATGTACTTATGAAACTGTCACTCATCACTTAAATGGGAATGACCCAAACCTTCATGAGATCGCAACGATATGACAGCACAAGGGGGAACTAAGCTGTACAATAGTGCCACCATCTCAGCTGGCTTGTCATGATGCTCTTGCCTGCGGGTTTCTTATTTATATTTAATAGCCCTTCTATGTTATGAATTCACAGCTTTCATAACAGTTACTGCACTAATGAAGGCACTGCACACTTACCCCTACTGAAAGAGGTAGAGCAGAGAGAATTTATGTAGAGCAGAGAGAATTTATACAGGTAAAAATATGTCAAAGTATTTTCACATTAGAAGATATTCCACCGGCAATGAATGCACATTCAGAACATGCAATAAGTGTCATGTGAGGAAAATGGAGACGTGTCGTACCAAAAACCTGCTTGCCTTTTGAATATTGACATCAAGAAAAATTCCAGTCTGTACTTATGCCTTCTGTGTTGGAGGGTAGAACATCAAAGTAGAGATGCAAAACGGGTGTTGTATGTAGTAGTCCATTATATATGTGCTACTCAAGTTGCACCAAACACAGCAATCATGTGCACAGCATTGGAGGAGTGACCATGTGTATGTCTGACACATTAAAAATATCTTGCACTCATCATTCTGAGTTGTAAGTGTGAAATGACTGCTGTTTTCAGCTACAAATAGTGCATATATATGCACCACAAAGAGCTGATGTGACAAAAAATTGTGTACACCTGAGTGTTATATTGCTTTTCGTGCAGTGCTATGGTGCATTTCATGGTGTCTCAGTTTACTTAATACAGTTTCGAATTTACAGATTGCTTCACATGTTTACAGCTAAAAACCACAGAGAAAACCTCAGGAAACTACTTGCATTATGACTGGGAGGTCACAACACGAGTATTTGTGTGGTGTCCTTCCTGTTCAATGATGTGGTTTTGTACTGCAAGTGTAAAATGTCACACCAGCAAAGCTGAGCATCCACCCTTACATTTCAAATGCTTTTTTGAATGCTTAAGCACGATGGAGAGGATTGTTTGTGCATAGCCACGCTGTTCTGGCGTGCCTGCAGGAATACAGCAGTGCCTGGTGGCACCGTATAGTTCAGGCGTAACAGTGAACAACTAGTAAAGAAATCGATTGATACCAAGCTCACCCATATGTAGGAGCTTCATATTACCTAAGCCACATGCAAAGTTGCTTTCAGTGTACTGAAAAACCACAGCTTTGATTTGTCAAGTTATTTTACTGCACACACACTGCTGTAATAAAGTCGGTACAATGGTGATCAATGCAGCAAGGAATGAAAGATTACTTGTGATGTGCAGATTTGAATAGTACATGTGAATGCATACCCAATTCACCAGTATTCTTCTGGAACAATTTTATGTTTGGTACAGAGGAGCCACTGTGGCCTCCTGACTGCAAATTACAGTGATCTCTTTCACGGTGCTCATGGGGGTACCGTTCATTTGGCTACTTGAATAGTCAATAGATAGATAATGGAGCACACCAATCTTGCAGTTCTGTGCAGAACAGCTCGCGCATTATTCACAAAGATGAACCAAAGGAACTATCCGTTGGTTTGTTATGAAAATAAAAAATGGCGATAAACGTTTCCTCACTTTTTGTGCAGGCCTGTCTTCCGCCATATGAGCCTTCATTTCATTGTCATGTGCATGTTAAAGCAGCTACTAATTAAGAAAGATAAAAACAAAACAACTTACTACATCAACCTTTTCACACCACAAGCGATCACTGAGCTCACTGTGAAGCTAAGTCACTTAATAATCTGGTTTGCTGTCAAACAAAATACAGGTACTGGCCAGCTGTTTGTTATGGTATGTATTTTTTCATTTACCTAAAGTCTGGCTGTGCATCAGGTAGCTAGGTTGTTGCTACATAAATACATAGACAATGTGTTGCCCATGCCCAACTCACTAAAATAACCTGAGTAGAGCTTACCATGTGCATCCTTTGTGAACTTATTTTTCATATATAGAGTGATTGAAATAGAACACACATGTATGATGCTGACAGTTTCAAATGGTCTCAAGTCTATCATCTTTGTTTGCTGCCATGGCTGAGAGAGGGAGCATGCCTATTATTGTACTGCTTAATTTTTGTTCACTTTGGTAATCTGTTTCACATTGTGTAAATGCTGAATTAGGTATAATTGCAGTATAGTAGGTAATGAAAAGGCGGATGTGCTAGCCCGCAAAGGACATGATCACATAAAATTTATAAAAGTGTTTTTCACTGAAAGTGAGACTTTAGCTATGGCGAAGCGATATGTACTCGATGAACAGTGTAGAAGATGGTCTTCAACTTCAGGCAATTGCAAGTTTTTGTTCAACATCAACACAGAACTCCAATCAAGGCTACCATAATGTCTACCACGGCATCTGGAGACCCTGTTTCACCGGCTTAGACTGAATGTTGCATACATGAACAGTCTTCTTTTTTGCAATGGCCAGAGCACCAATCCATATTGGGACAACTGTCGCACCGTGCAATCTCTAGAGCACATCTTGCTTGAGTGCCCAGCTTATATAGACGAGTGACATCGATATAAAATGAACATGGAAAAGCTCGACCAAGGCCCCTTGACATTGACATGGATGTTGGGTTCCTGGCCTTGCCCATCAAAACAGCACAACGCCCTGGACTTATTGCTTTAATGTTATTGAAGTTTGCTGTCTAAACTAAGACTCACGCACATCCATCGTCTCATCAAGACTTTCTTTTGCCTTTGTCATCCCCCCCCCCCTACCATCATCACCTCGAACACTTACTCTACTGCTAATAACATTACACGACAGACAGACAGACAAAGAACTTTATTAAATAGGTCCTGAGAAGCCCTGCCCTAGGGCAGAGCTGCGGGCCGCTCCCACGTGGGGACGGGTTGGCCGAGCCTAACCGCCGCATCGTGGGCTCTCTGGACAGCCCAAGTTTGTCGTGACAGTTCTGAGCTCTTGATGGCAGAGCTCCATTCTTCTTCCGTGATGCGATTGGGCCCCTGTAACGAGGGGCATCGCCAACGAGCTGTATTTTTTTTCCATTTTTCTTGTGCTTACCCTTTTCTAGGGCCTTACTTCTCCTTCGTCCCATTTGCTGCAGCGTAGCATTAGGCAAAAATATGCCTGCTGAACACTCTGAATTTTCCATAAAGAGCTTTCTCTCTCTCTCTCTCTCTAAGTAGTAAAGGGGCAACAGATTGGCCACCCAGGCTGACAAGAAAGAATGTAATTATTTGATTTCACTTGAAATAAGTTGTCTTATTAGCAATATAAATTATTATTTGCTTTCAAATAAATATTCTGCTTGAAAACATCTCATGAGTATGTGTCTGCATGAAGTGACCACTATACGTACATATTGCTTTTATGCCAGTCATAATGAATTGTACTCACTAGCTGCCTAACCTTCAATTCCTTGCTGCGTCAAGTTAAGCACTTATGCACAACCTTTTTACACACGGTAAGAACTTCATTCATGACTGAGCACATCTGCTAAGGTTTTATTTTGTTTGGAAAGCTTACAAGCAGCAAGTTTTCAATTTCTAAAAAGCACATTTAATGCTGCACTTCGTCTTTTGTGGTTTTATGCATGCAAAAAAAAAAAAAAAAGAATGCGGCACGTTGAATGATTCGAGAGATTTTGCTCAACCAGCCAAGGCAGCGCGCACTGACAGTGATCGTTTTAGAATACGTCCCATGTTGCGACATGAGGCGATTGCAATACATTTTTCAAAGGTGGCGCAGATAGGATGATTGTGCGGTGTTACGAACAACTATGACGGCGCCAATGCAACACATGCAGATGCAGAACAGAATGTGACAGCCTAAAGTCGCATTTTCACTGTGACGCGGAAACTTGAAGTCGCATCTGCAAAAATATGCCAGTGTTGTCTGCTGTCAAAGGTAGTTGCCAACCTTGAACACTTTGCTCCGCCGAATGGTTGCCAGCTGTCAACAGACCGCGTCGTCCAATCGGAGTGCGCGTGCAATCCACTCGTGCGGATGCAGCGAACGACGACTTTTCGACACGATCCGCGTGTCGAAAAGAGAGATAAAAAACAAATTTATAACAGCATACAAACCTTGACAACGATATATGGGTGACAAGAATGTAAGAAAATTACTATTCATGACCTGCTTCGCACTTCAAAGATGCTCAGCAGTCTGTAAATTTGCAGCCCTGATGTTTATTTTACGTGTAATTATGCGGATTAATTTTTAATTGCACAAAATCGTCATAACACTATTGAAAATATATCTGCCCTGGACAAACAAAAGATGCACGGGCCCACCAAAACAAAAGTGGCGTGCAAGTTGTAGCAGGTAAACGTATACGTACCGTAAGGAACTGCACCGTATCTGCAGGCGCTGGTCAAGGCTTGAACATGACCAAAAGAGCCACGAGCGGTGCACACGCTATGTAGACTCGATAGAACTTGGGAAGAGAACATGAGCACTGGCGAGCGAACACTTGCGAGCATGAGCACGGCCCTTTGAATCGCTCGCGGTTAAAGCCCCTGGAAGCTCTACTCGCGGTTTACTCGCGGTTAAAATCCCTATATAAGTACCGCCATCCTTTGATCAACGCCACTTCGCTCTCTCCTACATCTCCGATTGGACGATGATAGCGCGCGCTTTGACTTCTCTCTAAGGTGTACTAGACTTCTCTCTCTATATATATATTTTTTTTCCGCCTCAGAGCCATGTTGAAAGTCCTCTGCGCAGCTGCAGTTGCCGGCGGCGGCGCGCGCCCGGCCTGAAAGTTTCAATGCGGACTTTCTAGGGCCGCCACCGTCGACTTGCTTTCGCAAGAAAAAAATAAAGAAAGAAAGCACGCGCTTTAGGAGAGGAGACGACGGAGGAAAGAGTAGGTGGCGGTCAGATCCGTCGCGCGCGGCCAGAACTGTCGGTGAGGATAGCTGGTATCGCTTCTTCACCGCTTGCTCACGCAAAGGGAAAGGAAGGCACGGCTCTGATAAGGACGCTGAACGGCGTGCACGTGTGCGCCCGGCCGTTTTCTTTTCTTCTAAACTTTGACTGTCGTGACAAACCACGGTGTAAGATATATCTTGCGCATATCTTACACCGTGTGACAGACTCACCCGGATCGTGCATCGCGCCGTGGCACGGGTGAGTTTTGCTGGCCGCGCGGCAAACAAGTTGTCGACGCGGCGATCGAGTGATAAGATCGGAAAGGAATCGAAGAAAATAACCCCGCAGGATTTTTCTGCTGTTTACCCAAAGGGGGAAAGCAGCGAAAGGCTATAGAATGCAACGTTAATGGGTTGCATATGGCTTGTTAAAGTCGCATGGAATGTAACGCTGCGCGTCTGGCACGCGCATTTAAAACATTTTTCACTTTCACGGCGCACGCCCAAGCATGTCGCAAATTTTCTGACAAAAACATCTAAATAAGTTCTTGAGTTAGACGCTCTCAAGACGTTCACCAATGTATACTCCGGTGACGCCAGAGGTGGGATTTTACCACAGCTGAAAACACAATAGCATATTTGATTAACCGTACTTCCTGCCACATATGTTTCCAAGAACATCTGTTTAACGGTCTTCGCGTAGACCAAGATGTATTTAGGCCGTTTGAAGCCGTTCCGAGAACATTTTAAGACGTTTTGTGTTTCGTGGGTTCAAACGCCTGTTCCAGAAAACCATCCGCCTCGCTGGCTCCGACCCGCTAGTGATCGCTGTTGTGACTTCGGGGTGGAGGACGATAGACGGATTCTCTCAGCAGACGAAGAAGAAACGAAAAGCTTTATACAATATTTACAGATAGTGGGTAATAGCGTACATGTAGCTGTAAGAGCGCATCAGACCGACTGGGCGGCTGGTGGCGACTCTCTGTCCTCGCATGGGCCACGGTTCTTCGACAGGACCCAGAGCAGGGTCCTTCTCATCCCACGCCGGGTGCTGACGTCACCCGCGTCGTATTCTTGACTCATGGCGATGATGACTGCTTGAAGTTGCCCGCGTCGAACCGATTCGTCGCGGTCCCCTTGGCGACTCCTCGTCGACAGGACCCAGACGGGGCGGGGCGGGTGGCGATGATGGCCGGGGCTGCTTGAAGTTGCCCGCGTCGAATTGAATCGGCGCGGATAAATGGGAGTTCCTGTCGCCTCGATGATGGATGGGCACGTACATGGCACAACAGCACCCCCGCCGCCAGATAATACATCCAGAAGTCGAGCTGTTCGACGCGGCTTGGCGTATGCGATGTGCTGATTGAGTGACGTCCTTGATGGGGTTAAGGGAAAGGCTTTTGCCGCTATTTCATCCGTTGGTATTTCCTTTGCTTGAATCTGAGAAAGCTCACGGAATGACCGAAAATCAACGCCAACCATTCGGCGAAAGTGAGCACCCTCCCAATGCTCTCCACAACCCCAGACCAAACTCTATGAAAGCAAACGCTCTAACCCCTTCTGTGCTCTCAACAGCACCCATTAAGGTTATTCACTAAACACGAAACACACACCCGATAAAGAGCCCGGGATACAGACCTCAACAAATCGTGATCTCAAAGAAGACACATTCAAAGAGAACAACAGCTAAAGAATAGATTGCAAAGCGATTCCGCAACAGTCATTCGGGCAGGCCAGGCACAGCTGAGGCGATCGAAGAAAGTTTATCTTTTGCCCTGTCTCGCTCTGAGCGAAACTCTGTGTTACTTGGTTTGCAATGATAGCCATTCGAGTGGCAGCGTTAGGCTCTCGAACGATCAGGAGGCTCATTTTAATCGGTGACACTAGCGTGACGATACCCTTCACACGATATTGTGTCGTAAGGGATTAGCAATCAACTTCAACGTGCTAAAATAACTGAGTAGACAAGAGTATACATGATAACGTAGCATTAAAACTTTTAACTTCTAAAGTAAGCTCTCGGATAAGCATATATGCTGCAGCCTAAAAGGCTCTGCTAAGTCCGTCAGCATTTGTATGCAGCTTCCCCTTCTTGTAGCGAACAGAGAAAGTTTGGTGCCGAAGTGACAAGCTCCACCTGAGTAGACGGCCATTTCTTGGTGACATGGTGTGTAACCAGGTCAAAGGGCAATGATCCGTCTCAACAATAAATGGTGACCCGGAGACATAACAAGCGAGCTTATCGGCAGGCCCATACCAGACAAGCGAACTCCTTTTCGGACGTACTATGCGCCTCCTCTCTGACGCTAAGCTTCCGGCTCAAATATAAAACGGGCCGCTCGTGCCCATCGGCATCCTCCTGGCAAAGTATGGCTCCTAGGCCGCGGTCACTCGCATCACATTGTATAATAAAGCTTTTAGAGAAATTAGGGGCCATAAGCACAGGTCTTTCTATAATACCCCGCAAGTCCCAAAAACGCCCGTACTTCCGACTTTGCAGTTGGACGCCGGTATTCCAAAACGGCAGCAGCTTTTAGCGCGGAGGGTCTACGCTTGGCCGCGCCCCACGACATGACCCAAGTAGCTCACACTAGCACACCCCAAATGGCACTTCCGCGCTCTGACAGTGAGACCCGCGTCGCGCAGTCGACCTAGGACTG
The DNA here is from genome assembly GCF_013339745.2 of Dermacentor silvarum. Taxonomy (NCBI): domain Eukaryota; kingdom Metazoa; phylum Arthropoda; class Arachnida; order Ixodida; family Ixodidae; genus Dermacentor; species Dermacentor silvarum. Next base: position 5,463,583 of record NC_051154.1, on the reverse strand, counting down.
TGCGCAGATGATTAACATGCTCCTCCCAGGTGTGGGAGAAATAAATAAGGAAGGGCGAAATCTCCCAACCCGTGCAACACTCGATCCATTAGGCTCGAAAAGCAATAGGGAGCATTCTTTAGGCCGAAGCTCAGCATCACAGGACGGAATGTTCCTAATGGCGAGATGAATGCTGCATATCGAGACGCACGTTCGGTCAGTGGAACTTGCCAATAGCCTGCGGTGGAACTTGCCAATACCCTCGCACTAAATCTAAGTGGAGATATACATGGAATTGCCACCGTCTCGACTCTTTCTTCGTTGTTCGGCATTGCATACGCCTGATCTAGGGTTACCGAATTTAGCCGGCGATAATCCACGCAGGGTCTTGGTTCTTTACCTGGAACTTCAACCAGGATAAGTGGGGAAGTCACTTTCTCCGGACACAATGACACCCAGTTCGCACATGCGGCGGATCTCGGCTTCCATGATTTCTTTTTGCCGCGGCGAGACGCGGTACGGCCCTGGTGCGGACCGGCTGTTCGCTCGACAACTGAATATCGTGCTCGATGAGAGTTGTTTTCCCTGGTCGGTCGGAAAATACTGGTTCGAAGTCCCGAACAATTGCCCTCAAGTCGTCTCGTTGGCTCTCCGAGAGGCGCTGTTCTTCAGCGATGAGCTCCAGAAACTCGCTAGCTGCGGCGTCACCTCCCTGGGGAAACACAGGAAATCACTCTGTTCCTCTTCCGGCGCATTTAAGGTTAGGTTTATCACTGTCTGACGATGAAAGTACGGTTTCATTAGGTTGCTATGATAAATCTTGTTTTGCTTTCCGCCGAGTTTCACCTCGTATAGTTCGTGTCGGAAAGCCTCGATACCACTTGAGCAGGCCCTTCCCATTGAACATCCATTTTGTTCTTCTTGCACTGTCTTAGCAACATTACCTCGTCGCCAACGTGGAACGTGCGTTGTCGTCATGACTTATTCGTAATAAGTCTTTGCTGAGCTCTGTGCAGCTTTCATATTTTCCTCAACTTGCTCCTTGGTTTTTGACAGCCTTTCCAGCAGGTCTAACACATAACTTACCACACGTGGGTCCCCTTGATACCCTCCCAAGCGTCTTTCAGTATGCTCAATGGTGACCTTAGGTTACGCCCGTAAACTAGCTCGCGGGGCTAAACCCAGTGCTCTCGTGTGGCGCGGATCTTATTGCGAAGAGTGCTGCCGGGATGCAAGCCTCTCAGTCTTTCTCGTGCTCAAAGTGCTCTCAATACCCGCTTAAGCACGAAATGCATCCGCTCAACAGGATTCGACTGGAGATGATAAATAGAGCTATGACTTATTTTTATTCCGCAGCGTTCAAAAAACGTTGTTGTCAAGCAGCTAGTAAACCCGCTCCCGTTGTCACTTGAATCTCCGCCGGGGAGCCAACACGGGCGAATGTGGACAATAGTGCATCAACAATGCACGGGGAGCTCAGCTCTTTAAGTGGGATCGCCTCGGGAAATTTTGTTCCCACGCACAGTATGGTCCAAAATATATCGGCAACCTGACGGGATTCGGGAGGGGTCCTACCACATCTATTACAAGCTTCCGGAACGGTTTCTGTAACAATGGGCAACAATTTCATTGGGGCATTCCACTTATCGTTGGATTTACCAAATCGCGACTTGCGAGTCGCTTGACCGAACAGTGTTTCAACCTCTTTCCACATCCTGGCCAATAGAAATCCTGCGCTAGCCTAGCCTTTGTCTTTTCGATACCGAGGTGACCCGCCCAAGCATTCTTATGCGCTAACTCTAAAAGCTGTGGTCGGTACTTTTCTGGCACGAGTAGTTGGTTGTATGTTCGACCCTTGGAATCCTGATATTTCCGGTACTTGAGACCTGACCTAGTGTAGAACGAGATGTTCTTTCGGGCCACTCCTTCATTCACATTAGCCTGCAGAACAGTTAGTGAAGGGTCACTTTCTGTGCCGCGATAAGCGTCTCTCGGTCAACCCTACTAAGCTGCTCCCAGCTAAAGGATCCGGGACTAAGCAGTGAACCCTCTACTTCAGCCCTAGGCGCCCCGTTTTTCCGAGACTCGAATGCTCATCACCCACTGTCACTGATCCGGTAATTGGTCTGTCACAAGTCTGAGTCTTCTGCTTTTCATCAGCCGTATCTCCCGACCAGGCTGCCGCTGTGAGGACGTTACATTGTCCGTTTCCGCGTTTGAAGATGAGCTTTCAAGTTTCTTTGAGAGGGCGCGTGACCGCGATCGCGTTAATGCCATGCAAGCGAGACTGGTAGAGAACGACCGGCCCTCCTTTTCTAAAGGTGCACCGATTTGTTCGAAAAAAGATATGGAAAGTGTTCGGGTAAACTTGGACTCACGGCTGCCTCCGTTTGCAACCTTCCAAAAAAAAAAAAATCACCGCATATCCACGAAGTGAATGATGAGTGGGCGAAGCACCGGGGGTCATTCGGGTAACCGTGAATCCCCCGTATGCGAGAGCGCGGGAAGCGGCGGCAAAACGCCGGAAGCGTTCTCTACCTGAGGTTGGTGGCGCCGATGCTCGGTTCAAGCTAAGGGGCTTCAAGCGCGAGCTTCGCGAGCCCTCAGCTCCGCGTCGGGAACGAGAGAGAAAGAGAGCGCGCGGGGAACGAACAGGAACGAACGCCCTTGTAGGTGATGATGATGATGATGATTTATTGGCATCCCCTTTGAAACGGGGTGGCGACAAATAGTCACCTAGCCTGCTTGATTTAATCAGGTATACTACACATGTTCTTTATCTCGCATTTTTGTATTTTTCAAAATTTAGCTTGTACCGCTGCCTATGATTTAAGAGATCAGGTCGTATCGATCTTTTCCCTGCTTTTTTTCCACCAGTACTCTAATCGTCTCTTGCTGATCTCTACGGCTGATCTGTTTATGTTTCCTTCCACTTTAAACCCAAGCGCTTCTGGGAGTTGCACGTTACTACGGTTCTCGCTGGGTGGATCCCGTCGCATTCCATTAGGATGTGCTGAGTGGTCTCTGGATCTTTACTGCAGCATACACATGTCTCATCTAGTTCCGAATATCGAGGGTGCCTCGATGCCAGCGCCGCCGTTCAGGGTGGTGCCATCCTTTGACCGCCTCCGCGCCGCCGCTTTCTCGCTGCGACGCCATCTTGAATCACAGCGAGCGGTTGCGAGTGCTTGGTGCCGGTGCTTATTTCGAGACACAGTGCGCGCGGATGCTTCGCTGACGCTTCTATGGACAGTGTTCAGCCGCATGAATGACAAACTGTCAAGTGCATCGAGTCGACATGACGGGTTGTGTTCCCAAGTGCACCGGATCGACGCGTAAAGGGCTTCGTTGTTTACGCTTCCCCCGGACCCAGAGCGAAGGAAGAGATGGGAAGCCCAAGTAAAGCGGTATCACTGGAAGGCAACGGATAGCTCCTACATTTGCGAGGTAAGTGTCAAGAAAGTTTAGACTATCGCACCGTGTTTTTCATTAAATAAGAAAGTATTCTCTGATCCTCGCTCACGTACCTACGTTCGCTCACGAACTAAGCACTGCACCGATGCTGTCTGAGTAGCCTATGGTTTGCGAGCGCGCGTCGCATAGGCTTTTGCCGTTTGATCGGCGCAGTCTTATGCGAGTAGTACCCTTATTTTAAAGACTGACGAAAATGCTTCGCCGCGAAAGTCTACATTAGCTACAAATCGTCATGTAAACCACCTATTTTACTTTTTCACGGGAAGCACACATCGTGTGGCTCTTGTTTCTTTTTTTCCCCTCAGTTTCTTTTTTCGCTACTGGTTATTTGGGACTAAAGAACGCAGTGCTTATTCGGGGAGAGCGGCTGTTGTGTACGTGACAAGCGAAGCATTGTGATTTTCTCCGATTTCTCAGCAGATATCTTGCGGATCTCAGGTTGTTACGTTATATAGCTGATTTTTTAGACGAAATATTTGTAGCGTGGTGCTCGTAAGCCGATGGTCATTCGTGCTCATTCCCGATCGTAGTGGGTACTGTGACGGTCTTTAAATGCCTGTGCACGGTATGCGCAGGTGTAGTAGAGTTAAGGGCATCATGGGACCAAAATGTTTTTGCGCTTTCTGGCTGGTGTCTGTTGTAGCCTGTGCATTTCTTCGAAACGTGTGAAGCCAGGTAATACAGCACTACTTCTGCGATAAATTTATTTTTAAGCACTGTAATGGGTTCTCTGTACTTACAAGGCAACTTTTCGTATGAATAATCACTTTTGTTGTTTTACTTGTACTTAGAAACACTTTGAAGAGGACCAGTACGAGGGAAATCTACAGGATGGGTGCCGTCTGTTAAGTGAACAGCCCTACATCATCATGGACTATATTTTCGAAGTGAAAAACATTGCTAATCTGTATTTGACTGTCTTAGTTTCATTTACGGTTTTTGTACGCGATATGTATGCAGTGTTGTTTATTTTTTCAATGTAGTTATCAGTGTTCTAATGGTTATTTATAAAATGTTCTGTACTCGCCATCGATGTGTTTGGCTGATACGACGTATCGATGGTAGCTGATGTGTTCTGGCTGAATATCTTGATTAATATTACCCGCGGTTGCGTTTTCTTGTTTATATTCTGTTTTCGATTTATATTGTGTATAATAAGGTTGATGTACTCGCTTGAACCCCCCATGTAATGCTAAATTAAAGAAAACTCCCTATCCCGAATTGCGTGTGTCGAGCCTACCTTGCGATTTTTTTTTATCTCGTCTTTCAGCATAACCTTCAGGCGCCACACAGTACATATAATTTTTCATGTACATATATCTTTCATGAGTGACTGTACTAGACATTACTAAGTAATGTATTTTGTGCATCGTTTGGTTTCTTGTGTGTACTACGCAAGATTGACACAGACAAGTTACGTTACATTTTTCTCTACAGCACAAACTAAACCTTATTTTCACATCGCAGTTATTTTTACACCAGCTTAATCCTGTCAGCACACAGTTTTTGGGCAAAAAAAAGCAAATTGCGCGTAGAATCGTCAATAATTGCAACGAACGCGAAGATCACGCGCAACGCAAGGGAAGCTAACCGCCGTGCGCGAGTGGCTGGCTACGGTAAAGGAGGCGTGACGTGTAAACCAAATACAACAGCGAAAAAGAAAAACTTCGACACACAGGGGGTCGCAAACCATATATACCAAGCATTGAAGCGCAAAAAAAATAGTGCGTATTTCAAACATATACACACGGCATATTAAATGTGATTGAATTAAGCAACTTGGGGCATGTTCCCGGCGCCATACATTTACGTCTTCGACCTTCGACGAGTTAACGGCTATTGGTTATAAAGATGTGCAGATGCTATACCGATAAACAAATCATCATCAAGGCAAAGCACTTGGAAGTGCGCCGCGAGTAACACTATTTATGAACGCAAGCGTAGCTGAGTCTGAGCTCGTGTGATTGAATATGGCGGCGCCAGCGCGGTTTCTCCACCCTGAACGGCGGCGCTGGCATCGAGGCACCCTACGTGCCCTTGTGTACCGCAGCGACTCTAGCGGACTCCATGCAAACCAGAGCTACGGACAGAGAAGAGAGAACGCGCGCCGGGAACGAGAGAGAAGAGCGCGCGTCGGGAACGAACGCCCTTGTGCACCGCAGCGCCCCTAGGTCTTCATGCAAACCAGAGCTACGGATACCGGAGGACGACGAGGGACAAGGCTCGGCCCTAAGGTGCTTCGCCCCTAAAACGCCCTCGAGGGTTACCCTGGCAACTGGCAAGCACGCGCTCTGCTCTTCTGCGACTTGTCTGATCCAGGCGCATTCCCCCGTGTAGTCCCCGGAGAAACACAGGACGGATGAGTAACATCCATGGTGGCGGCTGAATCGCGAAGTGCCCTGCACATTTTCCCGTTTACCACGACATCCTGCATATATGGCTCGAGCAGCCTCATATTTTCGTCTGACTGACTAATGCTGGCGAACGCGATTTGTTCCTTGCAATTTGAGGAAATATGGCCTTCCTTTCCGCAACGGAAACAGATATGGTCTCCGGGCCTCGAACGCGCGCGCTACGTCTGTTTTAGCTTTAGCGCCCCAGCCGCCTGGCCTGTCTCTGCTAGCCCTTCCCTTGCCACCTCAGCCTTATTCGATACTCCTTTGCTGAACTCGTCGCTCGTAGATATTTCTTAATCGGCAACATGGGTTGCGAGAGGAAAACCCGCTTTAAGAATAGTCCTTTTTTCTGATCTTCCTGAATAGGTTTTCCTTGGAATAGGTTTTCCTTGGAGCTGCGCTGCCTTCTCTAGGTCTACCTCTGGGAGCCTGTCCTGCAGGCAGAGTCTGACTTCTTCTCGAAGAACTCGGTAAAACTGCTCCAGTGCTATGCACCTTGTCGTGGTTGCCATACACTTGTGCACTTTTGAGCCACTCCTTTAAGTTAGATTGTAACTCATACGCGAACTCAGTGTGCGACTCGCTGCCCCTCTTTGCCTGTCCAAACCGCTGTCGAAATTCCTCGGCAGAGAGGCGGTATTTGCGAAGCATCGCGGCTTTTACCTTCCCGTAGTTCTCGTAGTCTTCTTTAGACAAGCGTGCGAGAACTTCCGCAGCCTCGCCTGGGACAACTGAAAGAAGTTTTGAGACCAAAGGATTTCGTCCAGCCCTATCTTTTCACACGTATGTTCAAAATTCACGAGAAAAAGTGCGACATCCCGCCTATCCTGTACGGTAGCATAAGGTCCTGTATTCTGAGTTTAGGCGTATCGTCTCCACCCGAAAGGGGACTTGAACGCGCCGAGCTGATTCGACTTAGCTCTACTTTCAGTTCTCTCATTTAAGAGCATATAATCTCGCTCTTCGCGCCTTTTCTCCTCTACCTCCTCGCGCCTTTTCTGCTCCTCTGCCTCCTCGCGCCTTTTTTTTTTCTCTTATGCCTCGTCGCGAATTTCTTTTCTCGCTTCTATTCTCAAGAATTTCTCCCAAACCTCTTCGACTTCCTCCTCAGTTACCTCTTGTGCCCTCATAACGTCAAGAATGGCTTTCTTTCGCCTTGCCGCGGCAACCGAAATGCCCATCTCCTGACAAACATCAAGAAGGTCCTGTATCCTGAGCTTCTCCATCGTGATCTGACGGCTCGTCTCCGGTTTTGCCTCTAAATTAGCTTTGCTTCCGAAGCCGGATGCGAGGCTTGAAGCGAACTGAGACAAAACCACTACAACCCTTTCAGAATACTTGAGCAAAAATGTCCTCAGCATTTACGTGTGTGACAGAGGTCTGGCGATGCGAAAGGCAAACGTCGGGCACTCACCCTCCAAAGTGGCTGACGCCGGTCGATCTCGTGGCTGCCGTTGAGCGGCGTAGCGGCCGTTATCCGGCTTCGAATCCCACAGCTTGCCATCCACTGTTGTGACTTCGGGGTGGAGGACGATAGACGGACTCTTTCAGCAGACGAAAAGAAACGAAAAGCTTATACAATATTTACAGATAGTGGGCAATAGCGTACATGTAGCTGTAAGAGCGCATCAGACCGACTGGGCGGCTGGTGGCAACTCTCTGTCCTAACAATGAGCCGGTTCTTCCTTAAATCCCCTTGGCGGTGACTCCTCGTCGACAGGACCCGAGTAGGGTCCTTCTCATCCCACGCGCGTGCTGACGTCACCCGCGTCGTATTCTTGACTCATGGCGATCATGGACTGCTTGAGTTGCCCGCGTCGAACCGATTCGTCGCGGATAAATGGGAGTTCCTGTCGGCTCGATGATAGGGTTGTAGTATGGCAGCTCCCGTCGCCTCGATGATGGATGGGCACGTACTATAGCACAACATCGCGGGCGACTTTAACGCCGCGCATAGCACATGCATGGGGCTACGCGTACGACACCCCCAAGGGTAACGAGCTTTGGCAGAACGCGAACGACACGAATCTTACCATCATTACGGACAAGGCTTCCCACCCGCACCGGCACGTCCACGCAAAGAGACACCACCCCGGATCTCTGCTTCGTCAAGAATATCGTCGACGCCCGTTGGTCCAATCTCGCGGTAGATTTCGGTAGCGACCATTTCCTATTGGTCGTACACTTCCCCACAGTCAGCAGGAAGACTAGACACACACGTGGGTGGACTGGGACCTCTTCCGTAAGACTCGCGCAGAACGACCCCCTCCCTACGCCGCGCAAGTCCTCGAGACGTGGACGGATCAGCTTAAGGTCGACGTCGGCAAGGCCACTAAACCATCAGTACGGACCTGCCCACCGAGAGGATGGACAGTCGCCTCGCCTACCTGCTCAAGGTCAAACAATCCCTACTGGCCCGCTGGGAGGGCCAGTGCCTCAATCGGAGGTTACGCAAAGCATATCCGAGCTGAACAGGAGCATAGCGGATCACTGCAGCACCCTTTCCAAACAGCAGTAGGACGAAGTCTGTAAATCGATTGACGGGCAGGTCCGTAATGGCAAAACATGGAACCTCCTCAAACACCTGCTCGACGACACCAACACCCGCTCCAATCAGCGCCATTCTCTCGCGAAGATACTCCATCAGGCCAAAGGGACCGTGCCACCGGAAGACGTCGCCAAGACCCTCGTGCAGAAATATTTTCCGCTTCCCACGGGCGCGTCGATTCCTGACCCCGAATTCACCGGTGCCGAACACCCACTTAGACGCCGACTTTTCCGTCGAAGAGGTGCGCCGAGCTCTCCACGAACTCAATGGCCGCTCCGCCCCTGGCTTCGATGGCATCCCCAACAAGCTCCTACGCAACTTGTATGACCCCTCCGTCACTTACCTGACCGATACCATCAATGAAATGGGAAGAAGGGCGAGCTACCCAACGCTTGGAAACTCGCCCACACGACCCTTATTCCCAAACCGGGAAAAGCGCCTAGCTTAGATCACCTGCGGCCCATCTCGCTCACGTCGTGCGTGGGCAAGGTGGCGGAGCACGTCGTCCTCAACAAGGTCGGTCGCTATCTCGAGGACCACGACTGCTTTCCGCACCACATGATCGGCTTCCGACCCGGACTGTCTACTCAAGATGCCATGTTACTCTTAAAGCATCAGATTGCCCACTTGTCCATCCTGAAGGCGATCACAGACCTCGGGCTTCGGCGTCGGTTCTACGACTTTGTCCGCTCCTTCCTCACCTGGCGCAGGGCCGTCCTCCGCGCAGGAGACCTGGTGTCGGAAGAAGTCGAGCTCGGACAGCGGGGAACTCCCCAGGGGTCCGTCCTCTCGCCGACGCTCTTCAACCTAGTGATGATCGGGCTCTCCGAACGACTCTCGAAGAGCGACGGACTAAAAACCACACCATCTATATATGCGGACGATATAATCATCTGGTGCTCCGCGGGGTCGGATGGCATCATCGAATCCGCCCTGCAGGAGGCCATCGAAACTGGTAAGTCCTAGCTCGAACACACCAGTCTCAAGTGTTCCCCAACAAGTCGGAGCTGTTTCTATACTTGCCCAAACGCCGTGGCGCCAAGCCCAAAGGGTGGAAACCTCCGGCTGAACGCAACATCACACTCCGCATAAGAGACAGTCGTACAGTTCCTAGGGTAGACTCCATCAGGGTCCTGGGCATGATCATCGAGTCCCGCGGAACCAACACCCTAACGGTGCAGAAACTCATGACTAAGACTGACAATGCCATACGACTCGTACGTAGAGTGGCCAACCGGCACCACGGCCTGAAAGAAGACAACTTACTACGTCTTGTTCACGCGTTTGTTCTCTGCCACTTTATCGATGTCGCCGCCATACACAACTGGCTACGTGCAGAGCGCGACAAACTCAACGCCTTCATTCGAAAGGTTGTGAAACGAGCCCTCGGCGGCCTCCCTGTCACCACTTCCACGTATAAACTCCTCGAGCTCGGCGTGCAAAACTGCTAGAAGAGGTCACCGAGGCTCAGGAGCGAACGTAGATGATGCGCCTCACGACCACCAAGGCGGGCCGCCATATTCTGCGAGAGCTCGGCTTTTTCTCCTCGATGCCCAGGGATCCCCCAGATTTGACGCTGGTCCCCCGTGAGATCCGAGACATCATCACGATCGCTCCCATTCCGCGAAATATGCATCCCGACCTGAACAGAGGCAGGCGCCTTGCGCGAGCGACCGCTCTTCTCAGGCGCATAGACATGAAAACGGACGATGTCTCGTTCGTGGGCGCCTCTGCTTATCGCAACAACCGAGCATTCGCCGCGGTTGCGGTCTCATCCTCGCAGCGGATCCTCAACTCCACCACGATCCTCACTCGAGAGCCCGAAGTAGCGGAGCAAGTAGCCATAGTCCTAGCTGTGCTCGACAGCAAACGGGCAGTCATCTACAGCGACTCCAGACCAGCCATCAAAGCCTTCGAACGCAGCGTCGTCTCGGACCAGGCGTTAAGCATCCTCCGCAGTGCGGATCAGAGTACCCTCAAGCACCACACCATCATCTGGTTCGCAGCCCATCTCGGCCGGGTGCCGGTGCCCCGCCAAACCTCAACGAGATCGCCCACGACGCGGCGCGTGCGCTTACTGACAGCGCCGTCCCAGGGCAACCTCACCTCGCCGAGATGGAGACCAACCGGGATGCACCCATTACGTACAATGAAATCACAAAACACTTCTACCTTGGACGCCGCATCTTTCCGCCCCCACACCCCAAACTTAACAGGCCGCAGGCGCTAACCCTACGCTATTACAAACAGACACATACTCAAACCCCGCCAAACTCCACGTTCTCTCCTGACGCGTACCCCAGCGATACGTGCCCCTCGTGCGGATACACGGCGACACTCGCACACATGCTCTGGGAGTGTAGAAACGCTCATCCCGACTCTACTTCGGACAAGTGAGAGAAGTCCCTCAGAAGGTCGCTTCATGCCGACCAGCAATGGTCCGTGCAGCAGGCCCACGAAGCGGCCGCCAGGTATTCCCTGTCGGTCCCTACGTGGCAGACACCCGCTACGCGCTAAGCGCGTCCTGCAGGACCTCCAATAAAGTTTTTCCAGTCCAGTCCAGTCTCGTTCTTCAAGCACCATGTATCTTCGTGTGTATTGTTGCGCATTGTTGTATCTGGCGGTCCTTCGGGACAAAGGAGGCCTCATCGACAGACGGGAAGCTCTCAAGTGCTCTTCACGCTTGTCGGTTCTCGCGGCCGGGGAGTGTCACCTGGGACGGATGGATGAGCAATTAGTCTCCAGGCTGCAAGGAGTCATCGGCCTCATGCGTCGCTAAACGGCAACGTCGCCTTTGGTGCGTTTTCGTGAATTACCAGCGCCGCCCGAACTACGACGAGGCCCGGCGCCGACTGTGACGCGCCAACCTGGAGCCCCCTTTCGAGACAACAGCCACCGCCCTCCCTGGAAATGGTGGCTTCCGCGAACTGACCGCTACGGAGAGGCGACTCTTCCAAGGGGCCAGCGTCTAGCATTCCCGTGGGAGCCACATCAACGTTTGGGTCTCAAGGTGTCAACCGCTGCCAGTGTTCGGGGGCGACCAGGCAAGATTGGAGGCGGAGCCCGGTGGCACGGGGGCGACGGCGACGCTCATGGGCGGGATATGGCGAACTGGCCGGAGGTGGTCATTGGCTAAGAAGAAATAAAGTGCATTCCCTCGTCGTGTGAAAGAGGGAAACGGAGGGGATAAAAAGGAGAGCTGGAGTGTTGTGAGGTGTCGGACATGAAAACCATATCATGTAAATTTGTATATTAAACCCTTTTCCCATCTATTCGACGTGGCTCTGGGCCTCTCCTTCTCCCGGTACCTGGCATGGCACCATCCATGGACGCTTCGTGGCCGCTCGGACCCTCGGACTTCGCAACAGCATATAGTTTTCCATCAGTAGGTGTTGCGAAACGCAGACGGAGAAACATATGTAACCTTCCTGCTTGCCGCTTCAAACAAGTAAAACATATCTGCCCCATCCAGCGCCTTGTACTCAGCTTTACGGGAAACATTGTATAGATATAAAAAAAGAGTAAACTACAGCACAACATTCCATTCAAGTTTCCGCCTTCCTCGCGTAACAGAATGCGGAGTAATTGGTACGGGGTCATTTATTGCGGTCGGACCTCGAGCGCCGAACATGATTTTCGTTAGTCATTCTATATGCTATCTTTGGCCGTAAGCCGTACGTGGAAGTTTTTGTTCCAGTCGATACTACAAAAAGAAACAAAAAGAAAAGAAAAATGCTTGCGCGATAGCTATAATTAGTGGCTATATAGTGGATACGGCTTTGCGCTGCAAAACTGGAGCTCGCGGGTTCAATCCAGGTCGCGGAATTCGATGGGAACGAAATGGAAAACACTCGTGTTCTTCTATTTAGGTGACGTTAAGGAACCCCAGGTGGTGAAAACAAACCGGGTGCCTGTGGTTTGCCACGTAAAACCCAATAATTTGTTTAAAATAAAAAGAAGGTGGCTGCGTTCTTCGGATTTTTTCTAGGGGTGTAAAAAAATAAATTATTCTCGAATCTGATTTCCGAGCAAACATGTTACGCTTATCTATATTTCATACATAAATGTAACGCCGTTCCCAATGTATGACCGCTCAACTCGGCAGCTTGATATTATAAACGGCTGCTTTCAGTCAGTATCCGGTGCACTATCATAACGACAATAATGAAGCAATTAAATGAACGGCATACCTCATACATGTAGAGATATGTGCAGATCTGTTGCGTTCGTTGAAGAAGATAAGTGTAGTACCACAGGGGCACCCAGTTTTAATTGGCTGCAAACATGGTGAGACTGTCAAAAAAAAGCTTTCCTTGTCTGAATCAAGTTAGCAGATTTACAGGCTGCCCCAAAACGGGGCGTTTATATTGAATGAGAGCTAGGAACTGTTGAGCAGACTTATTGACACCCGTGCGTTAATTCTCTCAGGAACTGTGCCTCTGCGCAACAGCCGCGACTCTTCGGCAGCACAATCATTCGGAATAACAGTCCTCACTTTCATCGGTCACTCACCTTTGAGACTTCAATGGTGCTGTTATGCGTTACATACGGAAACGACTATTCGGCGTCATACAGTATATCAATAACACTTATATATATATATTGCCGCACGACTGGCCGCTCGAGGCACTTTGCGTGTATTCACGGGCTGCTTTCACGCTCGTAAAAATACTTTTATGTAGCACGTATTGAGCAACAGAAAGCTGTACGGGAGTTTTTCATGGTGCTCTACAACTTTCTCATTGACACTACGATAAATTAGAACAGTAATGCTCGAGTTAGGTAATTAATTACAATTAATTAAATTTCAGTAACGAAAAATTACTGGCGGCTACTCCACTGTACTGGAAACAATACGCACTAGGTTGGCTTCGCGTAACGACGTTCCTCTTTTTTTTAATGGTGCTGCGTGATAGCTGGGACACCCTGTATATATTATATATATATATAATATATATAAATATATATATATATATGTGTGTGTGTGTGTGTGTGTGTGAGTTTTATGTGCGGTATTCACAATAAGTGGTTTGTTACTGCAAACACGTGCGCCTATTCCGGTCGGGAGTTATCACTTTTCAATTAGTGCATTTAGAATATTTGTTATTTTTTCCGTACATAAATATCGTGAATATATGTGTCTATGTACCCTTTCATTTAATTACCTATAAATACATTGGTCATTCTTCGCGCCACGCAGTTAATAAACCTGGTTTATTTCACTCTAATATTGTTTTATTCGATCATTGTCCCTGATCCATATCCACCAACAAGAAGCGCGCGTAAAATGACACGATATCAATAAAAAACATTCCTTCGCTGCCCCTTCATGTTTCAGAGATACCAGTTACTTTTAGAAGACAGTGGTAAGAACAGCAGTTCACCTGGCTAAAACTACATTTGGTACCGGCCGTCAAAGTCATGGGCGCACCAAAGCAACTAAAACATAAAAATAATGTACTGCACAGACGTTCTGCGAGAAAAATTGGGCGTCCGCCAGCGTCCGCGTAGCGAAAGCGCGCTCGCTAGCAGACGACGCGCTGACAACGACAGCAAAATTGAAGACGTCGCGTTGTACAATCCATGCCTCAAATATACATGTTTGGCAAAATGGTGTAAACATAATTTGCAGTTGAAATAAAGCACTATTTTAAGAGGCTACTATGCGCAACCGGCCTCGGCACCCGCAGCGAAGGTATGTTGAAAAATTGAGGACGATAACGCGATAGCGTTATCGGGCCCCGTTCGCATCGCATTTTTATTTCAGTGGGCTTCACTATAACAGAGAACGTGGGAAAGCCAGCTTACAAAGACCAAGCTTACACCGATCCCCTTAAAGCCGGCTTCACTTTTCAACAGAAATGCATTGCTGAGAAGACGTTTTTCCAGGGGCAATATAAGTCATATTAAAATGTGAAGACCCTAGCACCTTTTTCTTTATTTTATTGTTTGCTATTGCACCGACGCGCGCGTGTGTCCAAAACGCATTAGCAGGCGAAGTCCCAATTTGACCGGCCGAGGATGGGAGCGCCATCTGAATAGCATTTTCGCAAGTAAAGTACCCGAGCGCGCCGTGTTGGTATGGTAGAAATGCTGGAAAATGGGTTTGTCTTTGAGTTTCCGCGTAACAGAATTATGTTCTCTCGTACATTCAAATTACACTCCGACGCCACCATGTCTCTAGGTTGTGTGGTTAAGTCGTACTTTACCATTTTCTGACGGATTTCACTGTGAGAAATTCAATTTTTTTTCACCAAAACCCGGCACTACGTGGAGGGAATTCAAATTGTAATTTGCAATATGGGCCATCAGGTAATTAGTTAAAAACTTAATTAGTGAATATTGTTAATGATTCGATTATGCATGTCAATTTCTTGTGCAAGTAATGTCCGCCTCTTCGAGTAGACCAGCTCATTAACTAGAATTGAGCTATCTGCAACAGGCAACCTTAAAAATTTTGTTCGCTGAAACACCCTTATATACATAAATCTTTACTCAACGGGAGAGCGCCGTTCGGCCCGCTCGACCATTGTCAAGTACACGTAGTTCTTACTGACTTTTGTCGTCGCACGTGTCTTCCAAGTCCGAAGCGTGTCGAATCTTCATCATAGTCGGTGTTCTCGCCGACTCCGTAAATGTTGCTGCTTTGGTGTTGGCCAGTCAACTCGTCCGTCTCTGATGCCGGTGTCTCGAACTCCGTCGGTGACGTGGCACCTCGGCCCACAGACTGTGGCGGACTGTGGCGCTGCCGCACGGGAGAACGTGAACCACGGCGGCGCCTCGGATCTGGGCCGGTATTTTGTAGCGATGCCTTATGACTTAATCTATACTAGTCTTATCATCCACCGCTCACGGCCAGCTGATCCCGTTATAATGTGAGCGGACCGTCACTCTGACAACTGACAAAGCGCGATAAGCGCGAAAACGCATTATTACCGGAAAGGCATCGCTACAAAATACCGGCCCTGTTTGTGCCCCGGTGCCGCGGCGGAAGCCGCGGTGCCGGGCTCCGACGCGAAGCCGCGGTCGTTGGGGTGTTGCTACGCTGCGCTCCGCAACACCCCAAATAAAAAATACTGCTCCAGTCAGGTAGACTGCTCCCTCCCTGATAGTGAGATTATATTTGGATAATCAAAACAGTGATGCGTTTATTTAGGAATAGCATCGATCCCTTAACAGCAGCCACAGTTGTGCCTAGAGTCTGGCAGGTGACAGTAGTCTGCCTTTTCCCGTCTTTCAGCTATTTCTAAATAAACGCATCACTGTTTTGATTATCCAAATATAATCTCACTATCAGGAGGGAGTAGTCTACCTGACTGGATCAGTATTTTTTTATTGAGGTGTTGGTATACGCTGCGCTCCGCAACCGCCCAACGACCGCCGCTTCGCGTCGGCGCCCGGCACCGCGGCCACCGGGGCACAAACAGATCCGAGGCGCCGCCGTGGTTCACGTTCTCCCGTGCGGCGGCGCCACAGTCCGAGGGCCCAGCTGCCCTGAAAAATGAATTACGCCTCCGGGTTACGCCGCTACTTCTTCGAGTGCCGACGATACGCCCCGGGGAATATCGTACGTGCTGGTCTGCCGCTGAAGGGGGATCCTTCCTGGAGTGCCCGGCACTGCCGTGAGAGGGTACAGCCTCGCTCGAACGTCGTCGAGGTTGACGGCCGCACCCTGATTGCCAGCCTCACGAACTTGACCGAACCCTCCATGGCCCGTCGCCAGTGCGATGCTGACGCTACACTTTCTTGGCCCAGAGCCACGTCGATCGGCAGCACAGCGCCGTTTCTCCCTCGATTACAGCTCGGGTCACGCGCCTCGAGGGCTCGTGCCGTTCGGACCGATGCGTGCGCGTCGTCCTCCTCTTCCTTTCTGCGCCACATGCCTCTTGGACATCCCCTCTGATCCAGGGGGATGTCCGGACGTCATGACCCCTCCCCCCCTCAGATTTCTGCATCTCCCTCGCTGACAGGGTGATGGCCCTGTCGCAAAAATGTGACCATCAGCATTCTTCGAAAGTATTTTTCGCAAATACCAGTGGTAGCAGCCATGTAGAAGTAAAGCTAGCTCGCTCACAAGCTTAGCTGTTTTCTGTAGGGGTGTGGTGTCGCGAAGTTGCGGTAGGTATTTTTTCTCATGAACATCTTGGACTGTTACGTCTCAACCTGGTCATGAGTATACCTTGGGCGTTTACCACGTGGCAGCCCCTTTCATCAGCGTCGCCCAGACGGCGACAGTGGCCGACGCCGACGGTGAAAGCTGACAAGCGTCCCGAATCGGGAGTGCGCACCTGGATGTTGCCACGAGGCAGCGCCTTTATCAGCGTCGCCCAAACGGCGACCGCGCCCGACATCGGCCATGACGAGTTAACGGGATTAAGGCGAGAGGCCAACTTCCAGGAATTGCTACCGTGGGAGCGACAACGATCTAGGTTTCCGGAAGACCACGCAGTGGCAGCAAAAGACGAGCGCGAGGGTATAACAGTAGTTGGGGTGAACACGACAACCCTCTGATTGGCCGCACAAAGGTCAGCAGATTCCCCAGTCGAGTCTCCTAGGGAAGACGAAGGGATTAAAAGGGGAGCCGGTTGCAGGGGGGTGTTGACGTGACCTGATACGAACTGAGACGTTGAATGTGCTCCTGATGGAGTGGGCTTCCGTACTCGGAGCCAGTGTACATAGGTAAATTAAACCGTTTTCCTATTTCCTTCTACTGGATGTACTCATCGATGGGCTTGGTGATTTCTTGCCCAAACGCCACCGAGAGCCGCAACAGGACCTCCTGGCGCCGGCCGTGCCTTAGTCGCCCGTCGGCGGCGGCGAGTGTGAACGAGGATCGGCGCTTTTGCCAAGCACGCCCATGTCCGCGCGAGCGCATTCGCGCCTGATTAACTTAGATTTCCCGGGGTGCCATCGGTGCCTCTTACCGTTACCTAGAAAAACCAGGGGTGTGGCGTAGCGCGTTCACGCCGGAGAATAAAGCTAACAAAGCGGAGAGGCGTCGACAGCAGCAACGTGAATACAGACATCGTGAACACAGACAGCGAAAGCGGGACCGTGCAAAGTGGAGAAGGCGTCGCAGGACCACGAGTCCGAGGAAGAACGTCACCGTCTGCAGTCGCTCACGCCGGAGAAACTTCAGGTGATGATGATGGTGATTAATGGATTCCATTTGAAATGGTGCGGTGACAATAGCCACCTAGCCTGATTGTTTTTAATCAGGTATGCTATACACGTTTTACATCGACGCTGTATATGCCTAGGCGAAACCCGTCCGTGCCCAGGAGGGCCCTCCGCGGGAACCAGTGCGCATGCGCGAGAAAAAGATCTAGTTGGAGAGGAGTTAGGAGGAATAGGAGAGGGAATATGTGGGTCTTTCACCTCGGAGTACGTGTTGGTAACGTACAAGCGGTCCACTGTTAAAGGGAACACCGGAGTGCGTGGCAGTCTGCTCTCGGCGCCACCGCCGGCCGGCGGCTGCAACGAGTGTCCTGCAGGCGCAGTGAGTGCTGTGGGCGGGTGGTTTTTCGTCGTCTCCTACCGTCTACTTCCGCCGCTTCGGATCGTCGCAAAGCTAGCAGCTCGCGTAATTCGTATTTAAAAGCAGCCACTTTCCTTCCAGCTTAAAAGAAAGTGACTGGATTAATTTATAATCGGACAAATACGGTGATGTTTTTAGCATTGACACTCCCGTCTTTTGTTCACCTTCTCGTTTCATAAAGATTTGCCTGCTTCATTTTTTTTTACTGTGCTCGCCGATTCCAATATTTCAACGATAGCTCGAGTGATAGCTATTTATAAAGTACAGTAGACTCGCTTAAGACGATCTTGAAGGGACCATGAAAATTTATTCGTCTTATCGGAAGTTCGTCTTAACAGAAGTGCACTCCCAAAAATAATTGATAAGATGACCAGGTGCATCCAAATATCTTACTTAAAACGGTAAATGAAGTCGAGGTACAACGGGGGGAAATGACATAAAAAGCATTTATTTAGCTGAAAACTATTTTCAAGTGGTACTCTTGCTTGGTTTTACCTCAGTGATGGATGTTTGTCGCTTCTGTGCAAATCAGCGAGAAGCCACAAGCGACATCACCTCACCTAATGGCCTTAAAAATCCTGTGATTTCGTGCTGCTGGAAAAAGTTCACTGGGGAGTTCAAGCAGGCATCTGCCACCTCACAGGTCATAGTCTGTAGGACCCGTACGATGACGCGAAGTCACATGCCCCCACTGAGAAACGGCACTGGCCAGGAGAGTTCCTCCGCTTTTTCCTTTTTACTTTTTTGTATAGTTTTCTTTCTTGTTTTCGCCTCAGTCCACCGATGATGTGCGCCGCCGGCCTCCAGTAGGGTAGCCTCCAGGATCGGTAGCGGTGGTGGTCACTCCGAATGTTTCTTAACCGAAGAGTACGTCTGAGGCCTGAGTACGTCTGAGGTCTTAAGCGGACTTTTTTTTTGCATTGAGTCTATGGAAAATCAAACAAACGTTCCCATGTGAGACTCAGGAACATGAACCAACTAGACTTAGAGACTTAGATAAATTATCAGGCACAGCCGCCAAGCACATGCCTGTGTTGGGCAACGTCTTTTTCCTATAAGTTCGGAGAAACCGATACCTGGCTTCGCTACAGGTGTTGCACTAGCCGAATAAAAGGCGGATTTATCGTGAAAAGAAACGGTGAATTTTGAGACTACTATCATCATCATCATCATTGACAGAAGCTGACCTCCCCCCCCCCCCCCCCCCCGCTCAGAAAAAACCTGGATCCGCCCCTGTTTACATATGACAACCCGCAGAGGTTCTCGAACCATTTCTGCGCACCCCCAACAACAGCTCCGGTGCTATCAATAGAAGAAGAAAAAGCAAAGGCAAATCAGTTTAACGATTACTTCTAATCCGTGTTTATATCCGATAACGGCGAGCTCTCGACACTCAGCTATTCAGCACGTCCACCTATCGAACCCCTGAATATAACGGACGCCGGTATTTTTAATCTTCTACTCTACCTTGACCAAAAAAGCAAACGACCCCGACAATATTCCGAACGAGTTTATGAAACGATACGCGGAATTGTGTAGCCATTACCTTGGCATTATATGCTGAAAACCTCTTAGCCAAAGTGGTACCAATTCACAAATCAGGCGACGACACACCTTATAATTATAGACCACTTTCCCTCATCAGTACACGTTGCAAAATCATGGAACACATCGTATTGAAACACTTAACCTCTTACACCTCACCAACATGGTTTCCGAAGTGGCTTGTCAACCATCACGCAGTTAGCCGAGGTAGTACACGATCTCGCGCGAACTATTAACAATTGTGGCCAAACAGATATTATTCTCTTAGATTTCACAAAAGCACTGTGTATCCCACACCAACATAATCTTGAAACTGAGGACCATTATTGGGGAGGGACCAATTGCAGCATGTATGGATCAAAAACTTTTTATCCCAACGATTGCATACACTGTTTACTACCAAGTACCATCCAATACAGTCACCGTCACCTCAGGTGTCCCCAAGGGATCAGTCTTAGGACCTGTTATTCCGCATTTTCATTAACATCACTTGCAACGTAGAATGTTACATTAAACTTTTAGGGGCGAAGCACCTTAGGGCCGAGCCTTGTCCCTCGTAGTCAGTTGCCTGTCCGTCTATAGCTCTGGTTTGGATGGAGACCGCTAGGGGCGCGACGGTGCACAAGGGCTATACCGCTTCCCGCGCTCTCCCGCCTCTGGGTCCGCTTGCCGGCGTCGCCGTGCTGCTGCACTGATTACAAGGCAGTCTTAATGAAGGGAAAACGAAGTCCGCACCTCAATACCATATACCACCAATAAAACAACATTCTATATACTGTACATATGTGTTGTCACTCATTTGCATGTTCGAGTAGGCAATGTACGGGGATTCGCGGTTACCCGAATGATCCCCCGGTGCTTCGCCCACTCGTCATCATTCACTTCGTGGATATGCGGTGTTTTTTTTTTTCAGATGACTGCATCATATACGAAGAAATTAACAGCCGGGAAGACCACGATATTCTGAATAGTTCACTCAAAAAAATTTCTGAATAGTGTAGTACGTGGCAAATTTCCATTAAAAAATCAGTCTGCATGACAATTGCAGCAAAAAAGAACTCCTCTAACTTTACCTACGTTCTTGACGGCAATATCCTTACTAAAGTCAACCAGCACAAATATTTAGATGTCACTCTAACATCAAACCTTCATTGGGATTCACACATCAATATCGGCACTTCTACTGCCCTGCGTAAGCTATTTTATCTTAGACGTCGCTTGCGATACACACCGTGGCATACTAAGTTGCTAGCCTACACCACGTTCGTGCGCCCAATTCTAGAATATGCCAACGTTGTTTGGTTTCCGTAAACAATGTCTAACATAAATAAAATAGAAAGAATCCAAAGAAAAGCCATCAGATTCATCTACAACAAATACACCCGCAACGACCCCCCCCACTAACTTGTTAGTTCACGCGAGCCTTCCAACACTATTTGCCAGAGCAAAACTAGCGCGCTTGAAATTCCCACACTGGGTACTCCACAATCGGCTGAAAGTAGATTCTTCTAAGTATTTATCATTTTCCAAATTTCACCCCTCACGGCACAAACACTCGTGCACACTAACAGCACTCGTTCCGTAATGACACATTTCAATACTCGCTTTTTCCACTTGCAGTGAAAGCATGGCATAAACTGGACCCACCTAAGGTATATACCACTTATAACGTAACCGCTTATAGTGCCGGGCCGCATATAATACGGTCTTTTCAGACTCCCGTTAATTTTCCCATAGCACTCTATGTATACGCGTATCGCTTATAGTGCAGTTTCGGGACACGAAATACCGGTTACAGTGCGGCTGCCTGGAAGTTCGGTAGTCAACCTAGACGGCAAACGCTCCCCTCAAGCCACAAATACCGTATTTACTCGAATCTAACGCGCACTTTTCTTCCGATAAAACAGGTCCAAAATTGCGTGCGCGTTAGAATCGAGTACGACCCTAAATATGCGTTACCATATAGCCGTCGGCATTTCAAAATGGCCGCCTCGCACGCGCGTCGAGCTACACTGTAGTCGAGCCTATAGCTACTCTCGAGCCTAGCTACCGTAGCTTCCTCCATGTGCTGCAGTACACGTGCTTAGGCAATAGTCTACCGTCTGTCTTCACGTTCTCTGCGTCTGCTCTATCAGCATGAAGTACCGAGTTCATCATGATGCCGCATTTAAAAGGAAAGTGATCATGTAGTTGAAACGCCTGTTTCAAGTATAGTGGTAGCGTCGTCTGCTACACTGCGGCGCATAGAAGCCGACGAGAACGAGGTTTGGAGGAGGGCGCGTGGCACGCGGAATTGGGTGCATGGACACGAAAACGGAAAGAAACCCTAAAGACGAGCTGACGCATTGTCTCTTTGTATCAAGGCTTGTCCGTCCCCGACGAAGAAGCCTGCTCTTTCCTTCGAAAAGGCTCTCGCCTTTACATTACTTAACGTGCATGAGAACTCCCGTCTCAGTGACATCGTCAAGTTCCAGTATCTCCGCTCTCTTCTGGACGGCCCGGCAGCCAAGGCTATCGCAGGGATCCTTACTATCGAGAACAGTTACACCGATCCCATTGAGATTCTCAAGGAACGTTTCGGGAACGCGAAGATCATCGAGGCAAAATATCTTGAGAACCTGCGTATCCTCACTCCGGTGATCTTCGACCCATGTCACGGGATTGCGGAACCTGTACGATTTAGTACAGGTGAATAAGAGGACTGAGAGGTATCGGAGTTCCTGCGTCGTCGTA
>NC_051154.1:5369907-5441270 GCF_013339745.2 Dermacentor silvarum | reverse complement strand
TCTTTGTATCAAGGCTTGTCCGTCCCCGACGAAGAAGCCTGCTCTTTCCTTCGAAAAGGCTCTCGCCTTTACATTACTTAACGTGCATGAGAACTCCCGTCTCAGTGACATCGTCAAGTTCCAGTATCTCCGCTCTCTTCTGGACGGCCCGGCAGCCAAGGCTATCGCAGGGATCCTTACTATCGAGAACAGTTACACCGATCCCATTGAGATTCTCAAGGAACGTTTCGGGAACGCGAAGATCATCGAGGCAAAATATCTTGAGAACCTGCGTATCCTCACTCCGGTGATCTTCGACCCATGTCACGGGATTGCGGAACCTGTACGATTTAGTACAGGTGAATATAAGAGGACTGAGAGGTATCGGAGTTCCTGCGTCGTCGTATGCAGCAATGCTCGGCGAAGTGTTAACGAAAGCCATCCCTCAAGACGTCATGGTAAATTACCATAGACACAGAAGACTTAAGGCAAATGACGATCGGAACTTAAGGCCAACAGCGGAGGAAGACCTTAAAGATCTCCTGCAGTATTTTCGCGTCGAGGTTGACTGCAGGGAGTGAACAGCTCACGGTCCATTAGAGGGATCCAGCTGACAGTACCTGCTTCCCGGATCCGGTCGCCGACAGACACCAGCGTCATCGGCAGCAGTGCGTAAGAACAGTTCCACTCGAACGTGCGTCTTTTGCGAGAAGCATCATGCAACATCAGAGTGTGACCCCTCCTTGAAACACAACGAGAAAAGGCGTCTGCTCACGGCAAGCGGCAGCTGTTTCCGGTGCACTACCAAGGGGCATAGGGCCCAGGATTGCCGCCGCAAGGTTAGTTGCACCCAGAAATGCCTCATCCATGTGCTATAAGAACAGATCGAGGTAGTTACACCTGAAACAAAGCAGTCTCTCAGCAGCGCGTCGATGCATGCTACACAAGTAGGCAGCAAGAACCGTTCCAGATTTGACACTGCGCTATTCTACTTCAGACGTTTAGAGCATGGATGCGGGGCCGCAATCTTTGCTGCTATGTACGAGGTATTCTTGACAGCGGCAGCCAACGTACTTTTGTTAGCCAAGAACTATCGCGCAAACTGAAGCTCGAAGTCATAGATGAAGTTGACTTATGCATACGCGTCTTTGGCCATCAAAGTCCCAGCCGCACTGCACGACGAAAGATAGTTAAACTTGCACTGCAGAGTCAGTTTGACGGGGCCCTTGTGGAAATTGAGGCTATTGAAATCCCGTACATTTGCGAGGACATTGTGGAGATTCCGCATGACAACGACTCTGTCAAGAAAATAAAGAGTCGTAGTCTCCTGGCTGACGTGGTTGCTTACCCTGGAACGCTACAGGAACCAGGAATTAGTTTGCTAATCGGGGCAGATCAGATTTGGAAAATATTAAGAGACGAAGTGACATGGGATGAGGCCCACAAAGAACTGGTTGCTAGAAGCTCGGCACTTGGATGGGTATTGCAAGGCCCAATTAGCAACGACAGATGTCTCAATCGACGGACACAGACGGATGTGTGTGTTCTTCGTACTTCGTGTTGCATGTTCGACGATCTGTCAACATCACTGCAGACATTCTGGCAGCTTGAGAGTTTGGGTATAACTGATCAGCCAGATTCGTCTGAGCATGATAATACTGTTTGGAAAGAATTTAACAACAATGTTAAGCTGTGCGACCATCGCTACAAAGTAAGCCTTCCTTGGAAGACGCTTGATGTCGAACTTACACATAACCGGCTGGTAGCGATGAAAAGGTTACAGTGCCTCCTCCGCCGACTGTCCAAGAGCGAAGACCTTCTACTTTAGTACGATACGGCGGTCACGCAGTATCTCAAGGACGGTCATGCAGAACCCGTACCTTCACACGACACAGTCCAGAACAAGACGTATTACATGCCACATCACGAAGTCATCAAGGAGTCTTCCACGACGACTAAGCTACGGGTCGTTTTTGATGCGTCATCGGATGCAGCCGGAACGACATCCTTGAACGATTATCTGGAGAAAGGCCCAAACATCAACAATGACCTGTTGAAAATGTTATCTTTTCGCATGCATAAGATTGGGATCACCGCAGACGTTCAGAAGGCGTTTCTGCAGATTTCAATCAAGTGCGCCGACAGGGATTCTCTGAGATTCTTGTGGTTTAAGAACACGCCGAAGGGTGTAGAAGACCTAAGTCGAGTCAAAGAGTATCGAATGACTCGTGTTCCTTTCGGTACTACATCGAGTCTGTTTCTACTCAGCGCGACTCTACAGTACCATTTCCAACACGGCTGTGAACCTTACAAGACTACTGCGCTAAAGTTGTCTAAATGCCTTTATGTAGACATGCTGGCTGGAGTGGAGAACAAGGCATCTCGCCAGCTGTATGAGGATGCCACACATATATATTTGCTGGCGCAGGGATGACACTGCAAAAGTGGGCAACCAACAGCGCTGAAATGCGTGCCTACACTGAGAAGAACATTCCGGTACTCCTGACAAGACAAAAATATTGGACCTTATGTAGGACATTAAAGAGGACAGGCTAAACGTGAATGTACAACCAGTATTGGAATGGTTGAAGAACGAGGAGCCCGCAAAACGATTCATTTTGCAGACATCGGCTCGAATTTATGACCCACTCAGGCTTTGTAGCACCGTTTCTGATCCGAGTCAAAATACTTTTTCAACGCATTTGGCGAATAGGGACGTCGAGGGATCATGGAATTCCAGACGAACTAGTTCAAAACTGGAAGAACTGGCTACGTGAAGTGCCTGATATTGCATCGTTGGCTGTCCCAAGACTGTGCCATCCTGTGCCAACACAGAGTTGCACGTTTTCACCGACGCGAGTAATGCAGCTTACGGAACAGTCGCCTATTTGTGCTTCCCAAGACATGCTATGGGCTCCAACAGGCACTTCCGAATGGCAAAGGCCCGAGTGGCTCCACTTAAAGAACTTTCACTACCAAGACTCGAGCTCACAGCAGCTTTAGTCGGGGCAAGGCTTCCAAAGTTCATCAGGAGCACATTAAATATTCCCTCCCTGCAATATTTTTGTTGGACGGACTCTATGGTGGCTCTAAGTTGGATCAAAGGATCCGTCACGAAGTGGAAGCCGTTCGTCCGTAATTGAGTCGCTGAAATGCAAGACCTAACAGTTCCTCTACTGTGGAACCACTGCTCTGGAAGGGTCAACCCTGCAGACTTGGGGCAGAATCTTGTACGCGTTCCAAAATGGAACGGAGGCGGTCCGTTCCATCGAGCCGTACACGACTGGTCAATTTGAACCGTGAGCCGCACACGATTGGTCAATTTGAACCGTGACGATCAAATCGACCAATCGTGTGCGGCTCGATGGAACGGACTGCCTCCGTTCCATTTTGGAACGCGTACAAAATCGCACCCTTGATTTCCAGGGGAACGTCAGCGCGTTCACTCTGTACCTAGCTACGACCTCTGGTGGAGAGGGCCAACTTGGCTAGCGAGGCGGACCGCATTTCATCCGACTACGACTGTAGAGACTTGCCAACAACTTGTGATAGAACAAGGTGCGCCCGATACCGTCGTGCTACATGCGTCAACAGAGCCCCACCCTGCACTCTTCGACTTCAGCAGATATAGCCCCTGGACTCGCGCGAGTCCTTAGAGTGACCGCCTGGATCCTAAGGTTTGCCGATGGTTCCAGACGACTAACACGTCAGAAGGAAAATGTGCTGCTGACTGAAGAAATTGCCAGAGCGGAAGTTTACTGGTATTCCTACACCCAAACCCAAGCTTTCTCAACGGAAATAGCATCACTGAAAGCTGGGCGCGCCATCGAAACATCGCGGATAAAAGATCTCCACCCATTTCTTGGGGAGGACGACGAACTTGTACGCATAAGAACACCACTTCAGAACGCAGTTACTGAGCTTAGCGTCAAGAACCCTCTACTGCTTCCTGGCGATCACCGAGTGACGCAACTGATTGCCCACAGTGCTCACAAGCGTCTCTTCCACGCTGGAATAGCAGTTACAGTGGCAGATCTACGGGAGAGATTGTGGCTGCCAGGCAGTGCGTGAAGAAAGTGATCGCGAAGTGCTCATGCTGTGCTTGTTACCGCGCGAAACCTACCTGTGTCCCAATGGCACCAATGCCTGCAGAGCACGTGCAAATGGCTCAGCCTTTTGACAAAATAGGAGTGGATTTTGCGGGACCGATATATGTGACAGGCAAACCTGTTGTGAAAGCCCATGTTCTTTACGTGTGCCATAGTACGAGCCATTCATCTAGAGCTTGTAACACGTGCTAACACTGAATGCTTTCTGGAAGCTTTTCACCGATTCACCTCTCGCCGCGGCTAGCTACCCCCGTGTTGTTTATTCTGACAATGCGTTATGCCTTAAGCGTGCTTCGCGAGAGCTTCGTACGTTATATGAACTCTTACGAGGCAGTGCAGTTGGAGACTATTTTTGCTTACATGGCATCTCATGGAAGTTTTTGCCAGAAAGCGCTCCTTGGTGGGGTGGGTTCTGGGAGCGCATGGTTCGACCTGTTAAGGACAGTCTCCGAAAGGCTCTTGGCACATCGTTATCAATTACGAGCAATTAGCCACTGTCTTAACGGAAGTCGAAGCCACCACAAACAGTCGCCCGTTAACTTATCTGTATGCTACACCGGATGAACCAGAAGTGTTAATTCCCGCTCATTTTTTGCACGGTCGGAGGCTCACTGTCCTTCCCAATTTAAAAGCACTCGAGGCTGAACCCACGACACATACTGATCGAGCTGCTTGAAACGTGGATTCAACGGCAAGAAATTCAAGAACGCTTCTGCAAGCGGTGGTATAAAGAGTATCTGATTTTACTCAGAAACGCCCATAATACACCCGCGATGGCTCAAACACAAATCGGGACAAATGACGTGGCTATTATAAAAGATGAAAATGTGCCAAGAGTTCGCTGGAAGCTGGGAAAAGTAGTGGATACTTTTCCTGGTGCTGATGGGGTAGTTCGTGCCCGTCGCTTGAAATTGTCGAACGACCAGGTAGTCTCGCGACCAGTGCAGCGTTTGTACCCTTTAGAAATGCGCCCCTAGCACATCTCGCGCCGGGAGTGTTGAAACGCGTTTCAAGTATAGTGGTAGCGTCGTCTGCTACACTGTGCGGCGCATAGAAGCCGACGAGAACGAGGTTTGGAGGAGGGCGCGTGGCACGCGGAATTGGGTGCATGGACACGAAAACGGAAAAGAAACCCTAAAGATGAGCTGACGCATTGTCTCTTTGTATCAAGGCTTGTCCGTCCCCGACGACGAAGCCTGCTCTTTCCTTCAAAAAGGCGCCTTTACACATGTGTGCGGAGACGGACGGAAATCGGGCCGCATCACGGGCATTCGGAGAATCCGAAACTTGCGTTCGGGACTGGCGCAAACATAAGGAGAGGATCTTCGGCAGCAAAGCAATGCGGAACGGTTTCAGTGGACCAAAGCAGGACGTAATCAGGGACGATCCACTTCGGCAATACGATCGCCTTGGCCCCGTCTTGAAAGCAATCTGCGACGGCGAAAGTCCGCCGCGCGCCGTGTTTTCGCCGCTTATAGGTCGCGTTGAAGCGAGAGGCTTGATACCACGAAGGTCAATTCGTTCGCCGCGCATCGTCACTCGAGCGTTTTGACAATTCGTCTCCGCAGCCAACGAGGGAGATGTGTTCATGTTTGCTTGTGCGCGCGTGGCACCGTGCTTGTTAACTTATTTAGTAAGCGAATACGGAACCTAGAGCACGCTGGCAGCGACGGCAGAAATGCGCCCGGAGTGTCCATTATCGCAATAAAATACTTTTGGTTATCCAGGGAAAAGACGGGGAATGCAGGAGATGGAAATTCAAGACTATGAGTAACACAAGAACAAGGTGAGAGCAGGAACCAACGTTTCGACAAGTGGACGTGTCTTCTTCAAGGCGACATATGCTCTCCTCAGCACAGTATATACAGGGTGTTTCAGCGAACACTTTCACAATTTATTTAAGGTTGCCTGTGGCAAGATAGCCCACCCAATTCTAGGTAATGAGCTGGTCTACTCGAAGAGGCGGACATTACTTGCACAAAAAATTGAAATGCATAATCGAATAATTAACAAAAATTCCCTAATTTAGTTTTTAACTAATTACCTGATGGACCATATTGCAAATTACAAATTGTAGCCGCGGAGTTCGCAAGGCGGATCCACTTGGAATTAATTCTCAGGCTAACACCAGTTTCGAGATATTAATTCCCGAACTTTGCGCAGAAATGCATTGGCGTTCCAGTTAATTTTGTGCTTCAATGCATAAAGCGACGTTTCGGTAAGAAACTAACTGGAACGCCAATGCATTTCTCCGCCAAGTTCGGTTATTATCTCGAAGCTGGTGTCATCCCGAGAATTCGTTCCAAGTGGATTCGGATCGCCTTGCGAACTCAACGGCTACAATTTGTAAATTGCAATATAGCCCATCAGGTAATTAGTTAAAAACTTAATTGGTGAAATTTTGTTAATTATTCG
Organism: Dermacentor silvarum; assembly: GCF_013339745.2. Lineage (NCBI taxonomy): Eukaryota > Metazoa > Arthropoda > Arachnida > Ixodida > Ixodidae > Dermacentor > Dermacentor silvarum. Next base: position 5,434,767 of record NC_051154.1, on the reverse strand, counting down.
ATGATGCATTTCAAATTCTTGTGCAAGTAATGTCCGCCTCTTCGAGTAGAACAGCTCATGAACTAGAATTCTGCTATCTGCCACAGGCAACCTTTAAAAATTTTGGAAGTGTTCGCTGAAACACCCTATATAGGCAGGGTTCTACTAAAGTGGAGAGAAGGTAAGGCGGGTGGGTGAGGTAACGAGCGAGTGTGTTAGCGAAGGGTGTAGAATTTAAAAGAAAGATAATGCGCTATTGATAGTCCGTGAAGGAATTTTAGTCAGCGCCGTGTGTTAGCCGGTTGACGTGTCATTGAAGGCTCGTCTTTATGTAGAAGGGGCCTGGACGACGGGGAGGGGGTTATCTGCTCTACTGGAGGTCAGTGAACTATCGTGTCTGACAGAGAATAAAAGTAGCAGCAGAAAAATGGTGCTTGTGGGAAAAAAAATAAAGTAAAAAAAGGTGGGGGGGGGGGGGCAAAAATATGAAAGAACAAAAGGAATGCGTGAAAGCAAAGGTAGGTTGGATTATTATTGACAATCGAATAACAAAAATAAAAAAATAAGCAACTCAATGAGAGATAACCAAGTGCTGTTACCTCTGCTTTGAAGTTTAGCATAGCGAATAGATTCTAAGGCTCCCTTTGAAACGTTCATGCCTATTGGTTGCAATGTATTGAACTTATGGATGAGGTACGATTCTCTATATTTTCTGTCTCGCGCAGAACGGAAATTTGACTAGTATGTAAAGTTTAAGCTCATCAAAGTTATGACCTGGTTGGTTGAAATGCTCCGCGACGGCCTTTTAGCTGTGTCCGCGCAAATGCGGTACGGCTTATAGCGCGGATATTTGCGACTTACGTTATAAGCGGTCTACACTATAACAGTTCGCTTTTCAACTTTCTGTAACCTACTGGATAATGCGTAAACCGATCATATTGGCGAACCTTAACCACACTTAGTGCTGTCATTTCTGTAATCAACTCAATAAACTGATTACACCGTTTTGTGTACAGCGAATTTTAACGGAACTGCAAACGTGTGGCACCTTTCTGTTGTGCATTTCCCCTTTTGTTTTCTTGGCCACTGTTTAGGCTGCTCATCGCTGTTCTCCTGCTGGAATTGTATGAATGCCCACCTGCTGTGATCTCGTTCGAGACTGGCAGTATTGAAAATAAAATACTGATCACTCGATCATAACACGAACACTGTCAGCAAGTGCGGCAAGAATGCCAAAACCTTGATCTTCTAACTTGTTTACAATTTTAGCTGCAAGATTTTCAACAAGAGAATCAAGCTTACCACTTAGCTCGAGGTGTTCAATTTTCTTAAACAGTTCAGCGTTAGACAACATCACAGGGTATGAAGTACGACTCAACAAAAAGCTAGTGAGCAGCAGCTGCAGCAAGAAACGCTGCAAAGTATGAAAAACCAACCTGCCGTTCGTATTCCCCAGCTGTTCCTTTTAAATCCTCTTCTGTCTGAAGGCGTATGGCTTGGTACTAGAGAGACGGCCATCACAACTGCAAGCTTCTTTGAGCGATTTTTCAGTACTTGTGGCATAGAACGGGCGGTTTTAATGCAAAAGCATTAATACCCCGTTGTACGAAAATCCGGCGGCGGCGTGATGACACAGAGAGTAAAAACACATCAAAAATGCTCAGATTGACGTCAAATTTCTCAGGGAGGTTCCTGCAAACAATGTAAATTAATGGCTTTGAAGATATGGTACATTTTGGTCTGGGTAGGAATCGAACCCGGGCCTCTGGGGTGTGAGATGAGCACGTGCTTCTCCGACCCCACGGTGGCTTCACAGTTCTGGCTGAGTAAAGGTGTGCCTAGTGCATGCATCACTGCACACGTCACAGCCACCTGGCTGACTAAAGGTGTAGCCTAGTGCGTGCGTCACTGGGCACGCGACGGCGCAGCCAATGGGGAGGACCCGCCGTGCCATGTGTATAAAATGAGCGCGCCCGCGCGTCACTTGCTTTTCGGATTTCATCGGTGCTGTGTCTACGGCGATGGACCCCGAAGCGAAGCTGCGACCAAGAGACACACAGAATCGGCAGAAAGAACTTTAATGCATGTCGAAAACATCAATCGGAAACATTCCACCAAAGGGATCATAATGCTTTCGCATTCCCACACCTAAGCAGTCTTAAAGGGAAACTCTGGCGATATTTCGATGTCCACTGTCCTCAATAAAATTTTGAATATACGTTCTCTTTTGCACTCTTGATTATCTGTGCCTAACCATATGGCTGCGACTCATTTAGTTTTCCTGAAAACAAATTTTGAAGACTGGTTGCGTGTTCCCGACCCATGCCCACGAATGTATGGCTTTTTTACTGGCCACCCTGTGTGACTTGAGAGACTAGACCGCCACTTCGCCCAGAAACGACAAAGCTGGCTCCTTTTTCCACGAGACGATGGCAGACTATCATCGTTTCGACAGACGTCGGTCATTCTCTTTCGCAGCACAATGCGCGTTGAGCTTGGGCATACCTCGCGCGGCGGCGGCTGGTCAAAAGCAAACGACGATCCTTCAGCACTCACACTGTCGCTGAAACCGACGCTGTGTAGTTTGAAAGGGCTGTAAAAGCTCCCCGTGTCACATCATACGCTTCGCCTTCTGGGCGTTAGCGCCACGCGTACTGCACATGTACATTACAGTAGTGTAGGCTCTGACGTCATCGACTCATCGTGAGGTCACACGAAGCAGCTACCCGTTTCGACACCTCGTTTATTAGTTATTACTGATTACTTTCTAACCCAAATTGAACCACCCCGCCATTGGACAGTTAAAAAGAACGCCGGAGTTGCTGATGTCACCCCCCCCCCCACCCTGCAGCAACATCAGCCTTTATTGCGAGCAGCGTCAACGTTCTCCCTGGTGCGCTGCCAGAGCCGGTACACGAGCTCGGTGTCCAGGTCAGGGTGACCCAGCAGTGGTGGGCCGCCGTCACGCAGCCAGGAACGGGCGTCGCGGGCATCGCGCGCCAAGCGCGGCCCAAGGTCGACGTGCTCGATGCCAAGACGCTGCGCCAGGATGCCCGTGACGAGCACGTCGTCGACCCAGAAGTAGGGCACGTCGGCCGAAGCTCGGTACAGGTCGCGCACCACGTCGGGCGACATGAGGATGGCCCAGCCGGAGCAGTAGGGCGGGTAGCGGTGTGGCCGATACTCGCGGAAGCTGACGCGCCACTTGCTGCGCTGGCTGCGCTTGACGTACGGCCGCCGGATGAGGCCGCACATGAGCAGCCGCGCCGGGGCGTGGGGCTCCAGCTCCGCGCTCACCTGGAACAGGTCCATGAACACGTCGTCGTCCGTCTTGAGCACGTAGCGCGCCTGGCCACAGCGGCTCACGACCCACTTGAGCCCCATCACGTGCTTGTACGTCAGGTTGTGGTAGCTGTCCACGAAGTTGCCCATGACCAGGTCGCCGTGCGCGGCGCTCTCGGCGCGCAGGGCGCCCTCCAGGCCGGCCGCCTGCCCCACGAGGAAGACGAGCGCCATGGCGCGCGCCGTGGCCGCGGCCAGGGCGCTCGCGTTGCCCCACGTCTCGCGAATGGCGCGCCGCCGGCCGAAGTGCGCCGGCGCAGAGTGCACGAACACGGCCAGAAACAGGTCGCGGTGGCTGCGGCAGCGGCTGCTGTCCAGCACAAACGCAAAGTCGCGCCGGTCCACCAGCCGGCCGGGCTCGTCCGACACGTTGCCTGCTGCCACACCGCGCGGGCCGGGCTCCTGCGGCGGCGACGACCAGCGCGACCACACGGCCACCGACGCCAGCAGCAGCAGCACGAGGCCCGAGCGCCGCTCCCGCACCACGCGAAGCATCCTGGAACAAAGTTGGCATTTGGTACGCCATAGAGTGAACCGCCGATCCATGCATCCACAACGCATCGGGACTTCCGGCGAACACATATTTTGTAAATATCAAATAGCCAACGTCTTCTACTTTGGAATGAGATTGCTCACGAGTTTATGGACACACTGACGTCGTACGACACAGTGCGCGCTAGTGCTACGTCAAACAAACAGTCCCAGCGTGGCTGGAGCCAACCACACTTCCGTCTCGCGTTTTGCATGTCTCGAGGACCGCTTCTTGTTTGTCCTACATGACAATGTGGTACTCAAATTTTGGACAAGGCTCAGGTTAGACAGTGAAGGCTCGTCGAAACTTTCAGGTTCAGAAACGCCCGTTGCTACAATGCTGATCACATGACTTGTAATGTATGTTGTGACAACATGACAAATACACTTTTTTCAGACCTCACACATCAACAGTTGCTTTCCCACAGGTCTTTTTCCCGGTTTCCCTATGACAGAATCGTTTTATAATGTGTTCATATCATAGAAACTATCGTCTGCTTCTCATACATGTATTATGTATATCTACTCAGCCTATAACTGAACAAGTAACTTGGCGTAATAAAAAACACAGACAGAAGCAGGCAGACAAAGACAAGCACTTGTCTTTGTTTGCCTTTCTTGTGTCTGTTTTTTATTGCGCCAAGTTACTTGTTCAGTTATGGAAAACCAACTAGCCCAAGAATGAACTATTCTAGAATTTATTACTCAGCCTATTTTCTGTTAGAATTAATTTTGAATTCAATTAATTCAATATACAGGGTGTCCCAACTTTCATGCACCCAGATTTAAAAATATGCAAATGCCACGTAGCTGAACAGAACCAAAGTAATGTTGTTTGCCGTTGCTTGGAGATACTCATTGTCTTTTGCATTCCGTCTAATTACGTGATTAGTCTTAATCAACTTCTCAAATATTATAATTAGATTAAAAGTGTCAATGAGAAAATTGTAGAGCAACATGAAACACTCCTGATACAGCTGTCTGCTGCTCAATACGTACTACATAAAAGTCTTTTTCCGAGCGTGAAAGAAGTCCACGAATACACGCAAAGTGCCTCGAGCAGCCAGTCGAGCGGCAATCTTGCGCGTATTCGCTGGCTTCTTTCACGCTCGGAAAAACACTTTTATGTAGCATGTATTGAGCAACAGAAAGCTGTGTCTGGAGTTTTTCATGTTGCTCTACAATTTTCTCATTGACATTTTTCAATCTAAAAATAATATTTGAGAATTTGATTAATTAATAAAGATTAATTATGTAATTACGCAAAATGCAAAAAAAATAATTTGAGTATCTCCAAGCGACAGCATGCAACATTACCTTGTTTCTTCCCAGTTACGTGGCATTTGCATATTGTCACGAAGATAATTCACTCGAGCTCGCCGAAAGAGAACAGTATTCTTTAATAGACAGTTTTAGTTTAGCGTTAGCGTAATAGCGGGGTTACGAGAAATAGCGTTACCGTTCCGCAAACGAACTTTGCAGAAAGAGTGTTTTAGTATAGCGTGATAGCGTAGTTTACGCGCGGGACGCTATTCCATTACGCTTTGAATTTCGCATACATAGGGCACCTAAGATATGTGTGTGTGTGCGTCCGGAAAGTGCGATAAGCAGCGTAATGGAAGCCAGGAGCGCGTTGTATTTTTACTTCCCCTGTCCGTAGATCTGCAACGAAACAGACAAGCAGTACAAGCTGTCTACCATAGCCTCCGAAATCCTCCCATCTCAGAGGCCATATGCCGTCGTCGCGCCTATCTCCCAACTTTATCGACAGGTGGCGCTCACATCTCGGAGAAACTTTCTTTCGTTAGGCTTAGGCGCGCTCGAAATGAGAAGCGATCTCGAAAACTCTGCTAAATTATCCATAAAAACATATTGTCGATCCTGCCTGAAGGTAAGCGAAAGCCATTTACGCAGTCATTTCCTACCAACGAAGTGAATTATTCAACAGCAACTCCAAATTCAGTTCGAAGCGGGCGGCCGGGACCGCCACCATGTTTTACGTACACTACGTAAACACGCTAACAGGGTAACGTTAACTCTGAGAAATAGCGTGCGCACGGTAAACGGTATGGTTCGTTTAGCGTTCTGCACATGCGCATTTCGATCCCGCTATTCCGGTACGCCCGCTATTCCGGTAACCACGCTAAACTAAAACTGTCTAATGATGGCCAACACTTATAAGAACGCCCGCACACCTGCGCCCTTCGTCGTCTTCTCTCTGGCGATCTTGTGCCTGTAGTCGGCAGCCGACTTCTGACGATCGATGCCTGTAGTGGGCAGCTTACTTCGCATCATTCCTCCCCAACATGAAAAGCGACCGCCCCGGTCGCCAGTCGGAGAGGGTAAAGGGTGACAGAGGGCGTGGGTGACCAGAGGGGCACTTCTTCGCGGGCGCAGTACGGCTTCATCCGTACCACGTGCACAATCTCGGCTCGTGCCCGCCGTCGGCTTGAGCTCATATTAGTACTCTGGGGGACGACCTCGTAGTTCACGTAGCTGAGTCGCCCGACGATCTTGTACGGGTCAAAGTATCTGCGCAGTAATTTTTCCGCCAGCCCCTGATGACAGACAGGTGTCCACACCCAAACGTAGTCACCGGGTTCGTATGGTGGGCGTCGGCACTCTGCTGGTTGCGGATGCGGTTGCAAGCAAGTTGTTGAGTTTTTTCAGCTTTCTGGACAATGTCGTCAGCATTGTCGCTTCTTGTTCCGTTGTCGACCGGGAGCATGGCGTCTAAAGGTGTTGTTACACAGCACTCATAAACCAGTTCAAATGGTGTGAATCGGGTGGTTTCCTGCACAGCCGTATTATATGCAAATGTCACGTATGGTAGAATTTGGTCCCAGGACTTGTGCTCTGCGTCAACGTATATCGAGATCATATCGGTCATAGTTCTGTTGAGGCGCTCGGTTAGTCCATTAGTTTATGGGCGTGGTTTTCCGATGATTGGTGTGGGTCAGCGTGACGATCTCCTGCATTAAGACAGCAGTAAACGCAGTTTCTCGATCGGTGATTAAGATGGAAGGGGCCCCGTGACGTAGATTTCATGGACAAAAAAACATTGCGACTTCTGTGGCGGTTCCGCGGGGCACAGCTTTGGTTTCCGCGTACCGCGTTAGGTAGTCCGTTGCGACGACTATCCGTTTCTTTCCTGCAGACGACGGAGAGAATGGAATGAGGAGATTCATTCCCACCTACTGAAATGGTGCTGGAGGAGGGTCCAGGGGTTGCAGAAGACCAGCAGGTTTCAAAGGTGGAACCTTGCACCGCTGACAATCACGGCAGCTTCTCACGTAGCGGTGAACGGACGAGAACAGTTGAGGCCAGTAATACTTCTGGTGCGCTAACATCCTGGCGAAGCCCAAGTGTCCAGCACACGGGTCGTAATGACACGCCTGCAGCACTTCGCGCAGTGAAACTGGGACGACAAGGAACGTTTCTTGGCTGCTTTCGAAGTTCTTTTTGTAGAGCACGTCGTCCCGGAGGCAGTAAGAAGTCGGACCTCGTGACATCGGTCGTGGGAAAACAACGTCGGCTCCACGAAGGTATCTGATGAAGGAAAGCAATGTACTGTCTGCACGTTGGAAGTCAGCCATCTCGACAGTGTCTACTACACCAAGAAATGGGAAATCTTGCTCTAAGTCACTTGGCTTCCAAGGTATAGGTGGACGTGAGAGGCAGTCAGCGTCGCCGTGCATCTGCCCGGATTGATATACCACTGTGGCGTCGTACTCCTGAAGGTGGAGGCTCCGAGCGAGGCAGCCTGAAGAGTCCCCAAGACTCGCAAGCCAACACAGTGAATGGTGGTCACTTACTATGCGAAAAGGTCGGCCGTAAAGGTAGGGTCGGAACTTGCCGATGGCCCAAACGACCGCTAGACACTCCTTTTCAGTCGTGGAATAGTTGACCTCCGCCTTTGTCAGACTGCGGCTCGCGTAGGCTACTACTCGTCCAGAGCCGTCTTGCCACTGAACGAGTATAGCACCAAGCCCCACGTTGCTGGCGTCTAGGTGGATTTCAAGCCTTCGAAATGCGTGAGTACGGGGGCTGTTTGCAGTTGCTTCCGCAATTCTGTAAAGGCTTCCTGTTGCTCTTCCGTCCACTCGAAGGGTACATCTTGGCGTGTTAAGTCTCGTTAATGGTTCGGCGATCCTTGAAAATCCTTCGACAAAACGACGGTAGTAAGCGCAGAGACCTAAGAATCACTGAACTGCCTTCTTGTCTGTTGGGCGCGGGAATTCAACGACGGCAGCTAGCTTCTCGGGGTCCGTCCGAACACCGCGGGGGCTGACTACGTGTCCAAGAAACTTTAGCTCCTGAAAGCCAAAATGACATTTCTCAGGCTTGATAGTCAGATTTGCTTTGCTGACTGCGAGGAAAACATTCTTGAGTCGTTCAAGATGCCCATCAAACGTTCTTGAAAACACCACAACGTCGTCTAAGTGGACTAAGCACGTCTGCAATTTCACTCCTGAGGGAACAGTGTCCATCATCCGCTGAAATGTGGCAGGTGTGGAACACAGGCCAAATGGGAGGACTTTAAATTCATATAATCCATCAGGAGTAACAAATGCCGTTTTTTCGCAGTCACGCTCATCTACTTCAATCTGCCAGCACCCTGACTTAAGATCCAATGAGGTGAAAAATTAGGCGTGGCGTAGACGGTCCAAAGCGTCAACGATCCGTGGCAGGGGATAAACGTCGCGTTTGGTGACACTATTACAAATTACGAATACAACAAGCTGCTTTGAAAAAAAAGAACAAAGAAACATCTCTTTTTTTGCGATTTTCTGCTGCACCTTGCCTCCAAGCGGCCACCGGCAGAAGCTGAAATTTGACGTCATAACACCCACCCACAGCCAAGGTCGGCCACAGCTGTTGCAGTGTTTCCAGGGGTGTCGGTCTCTTGCAGCGTTTGTTTAACCCCTTTCGGCGATCTTCGCACGTGGACCGTCTGAAACACTATCCCTGTCAGCGCTCCACGCAGGTGGTGCGTCTTACATGAGGCTTCCCGCGGTCGTCACTCGGTATTGACGCGTTCGTCGTGGCGGAAGGAAATGCCCAGACATTGCTGTTATAACAGCATCGTCGGTAGTGACACGCTGTCGCACACGTTTACCAGAGACGAGAAGGTGCGTAAACTTTGGATACCTGCCTATTTAGCTTGTCCGGTAATCGGGTAAACGGGTTGGGGCGTTCGGGAGGAACTGTAAGCGTGAGCGGCCTGTATGGTGCTGCCACCTGGTGGCAGCAGAGCTCAAACAGACAAAAACAGCTAATATTGCAGTAACCAAGTGTATTCTACTTCGCTGCTGGTGTAAATCTTCGGCAGCAACACGATTATGCCACTGCCGAAAATTTTCGCCAGGAAATGACCAATAATTCTTGCATAAGTGTCTGGTGCAGAGCGAAATCTTCGCGCTACGGTTCGCGAAAACCTGGCCGGCACTTCCACGGCCGCCTGCTCTTCTTCGTCGCTTGACACGGAAGGCTTGTAACCGTAAGCGGTAATAATTCTTGCCAAGTTGGAATGGTCCTCGTCTTCAGACATGTACTCATCGCTGGTAGACGCACCAGAACTCGAATCCATGCTCGCGATGGTGACGTCGGCGCGCTTCGAATGACCGCGGCCGGCCGGCTGGCTATCCGACGAGGGTGTCGTGACGTCACGTCTTCCAACTCCCGCGGGTCGGGCGGCGAGGCGAGCGCTCACAAAAACGCGAAAAATAACGCCATCGGCTCAAAAATGAGCTAAGGGACTACTTTTTTTCGGTGTAATCACACACTAAGGATTCATTTTCAGCATTTTCGTAAAATTTTCAGATTTTGTGTCCGTATCCCTTAAAGCCGTCTATAGTCTACACAAAAGCGTAGTGTATTGTCCTTTTTAACTCAAACGACGGGTGACGCCCATGGACTTATGAACAACTGAATCACGTCATCATTTAACATTTCTTGAACCTGGCGTTTTATCACCTCCCTTTCCGTGGGCGCAATGCGGTATGGATGCCGACGAACGGGGCATGCTGACTCGTCCGTAGGAATGCGATGCTTTGTAACGGAGGTGCGCCGTACTTTAGACTTGGTAGAGAAGCAGCCAGAGAAATCCTTGACAAGGTCGAGTAGCTGCTGTTTCTGTCGTTGCGATAAGCCGGAGTTAATTAATCTGAATGCGATCGCTCAGGTTGACCTCTTTCGATGAATTAGGGGAAGCAGCTTCTAGTGAGGTGACATCAGTCAAGGCAGCAATTTCATGGAGGAAGGCGACAGCTGTGCCTTGTGTTAAGTGCTGATATTCGTTGCTGAAGTTCGTCAGCAGGACTAATGAGCGTCTGGGCTGAAGCTGAACGAGGCCGCTCAAGCATTAACGGAATGTTTGCCTCGACGATGCCCTCATAGCCGTCGAATGCGTCGCAGGTTGTCAGTAGGCTGCTTCTTGGTGGTACCGTTATGCTGTCGTCGACGATGCACAAGGCGTTTTCGGTGCGATTCTCGTCGCTTGCTATGGCTTTTACCGTAGAAAATGTCACGCTCGATTTTTCCAGGATAATTATGGTTCCATTCACCTGTAGAAAGTCCATGCCGAGTATCAAGTCCCTCGAGCAGCTGGGCATTCGAAGACCCCGAAGTACGTAAGTCCACGAATATTTACCCAAGCAGTGCATCTGCCCACGGGAATTAGTAGATGACCTCCAGCAGTACGGACCTACGACCCAGTCCATTGTGTAAAAACGTTCTGTAACTTTGACGCAAGCTCTGCGCATAACCGAGCTGTCCGCACCAGTGTCAATTCTGCTGCGACTTCTTCCTCATCTATGGTAATCTGTGGTAATCTTCCTCATCTATGGTAATCCACAACATTGCAAGAAAGCCATCCTGTATTCACAGGCCCACCGATACCGCCGCATCTGTTCTGACGAGAAAGACTTCCAATGTCATGCAAAGGAACTCAGAACGGCCCTGGTGGCGAAGCACTACCTGGAACGTATTGTTGATGACGCTATAAGCCTTAGACAGAAATGAAATTTTGACGGGCTCAAAGCCCCGCCATCCGAAAAACCAAACCAACCTTATCCTCACCTGCTCATCTATCTACATTACCGCACCGTGAACAACATCCTAGCCAAACACTTTAATATCATTCAGCAGAGCACACGTTTGTGTTCAATTTTCACAGAGCCACCTTGAGTTGTCTATCGCCGGGGAAGGAATCTAAGAGATATCCTCGTCAGAGCTAGAACAACCACGGTCTGTAAGCACATGACTTCAACCTGTCTTGCTAAGGCTGCTTCCTCTGATTTCACATTCAAAATTAAGGAACCTCTAAATTGTGACAGCAGCAATGTGATCTACATGCTCCATTGTGAAGTCTGCGACCAACAGTATATAGGCCAGACTGGAACCGTGTTCAGACTCCGTCTAAATAACCACAGAGCTCACACCCGCGCACTACCACATCTCCCATTTTCAAAACATATCAGTCTGCCTGAGCATTCATTTGATAAAATACGTGTCACTCTTCTCCAGTCAGGCTTCCGCTCTTCTCGTGAACGGGAACAAAGAGAGTCATATTTTATCCACAAATTTAGAACAATCACGCACGGCATAAATTAACACATGGGAAACCTCTCGTTTCTTTGTGCATAAGTTAAATTAGCTAAAATCAGAACTGAATCCCCGCATAGGCAAGCCGAACACGTGTGTGATGTCGAAAGAATGCCCACTACCCCAGTGGGGGAGCGGACCGAACCACCCACATTATTGTGCCCTGGCTTTTTAATTTCATGCTTATTTCGCCACACTGTTACTATTATATTTGCAGGTTATTTCTTCTTTCGTGTTTCTCGTGTTTTGCCCTTGCTTTTTAATTTCATGCTTATTTCGCCACGCTGTTACTATCATATTTGCAGGTTATTTCTTCTTTCGTGTTTCTCGTGTTTTGCCCTTGCTTTTTAATTTCATGCTTATTTCGCCACGCTGTTACTATCATATTTGAAAGGTTATTTCTTCTTTCGTGTTTCTCGTGTTTTGCCCTTGCTTTTTAATTTCATGCTTATTTCGCCACGCTGTTACTATTATATTTGCAGGTTATTTCTTCTTTCGTGTTTCTCGTGTTTTGCCCTTGCTTTTTAATTTCATGCTTATTTCGCCACGCTGTTACTATCATATTTGCAGGTTATTTCTTCTTTCGTGTTTCTCGTGTTTTTCCCTTGCTTTTTAATTTCATGCTTATTTCGCCACGCTGTTACTATCATATTTGCAGGTTATTTCTTCTTTCGTGTTTCTCGTGTTTTGCCCTGGCTTTTTAATTTCATGCTTATTTCGCCACGCTGTTACTATCATATTTGCAGGTTATTTCTTCTTTCGTGTTTCTCGTGTTTTGCCCTTGCTTTTTAATTTCATGCTTATTTCTTCTTTCGTGTTTCTCGTGTTTTGCCCTTGCTTTTTAATTTCATGCTTATTTCGCCACGCTGTTACTATCATATTTGCAGGTTATTTCTTCTTTCGTGTTTCTCGTGTTTTGCCCTGGCTTTTTAATTTCATGCTTATTTCGCCACGCTGTTACTATTATATTTGCAGGTTATTTCTTCTTTCGTGTTTCTCGTGTTTTGCCCTTGCTTTTTAATTTTCATGCTTATTTCGCCACGCTGTTACTATCATATTTGCAGGTTATTTCTTCTTTCGTGTTTTGCCCTTGCTTTTTAATTTCATGCTTATTTCGCCACGCTGTTACTATCATATTTGCAGGTTATTTCTTCTTTCGTGTTTCTCGTGTGTTGCCCTTGCTTTTTAATTTCATGCTTATTTCGCCACGCTGTTACTATCATATTTGCAGGTTATTTCTTCTTTCGTGTTTCTCAGTGTTTTGCCCTTGCTTTTTAATTTCATGCTTATTTCACCATGCTGTTACTATCATATTTGCAGGTTATTTCTTCTTTCGTGTTTCTCGTGTTTTGCCCTTGCTTTTTAATTTCATGCTTATTTCGCCACGCTGTTACTATCATATTTGCAGGTTATTTCTTCTTTCGTGTTTTGCCCTTGCTTTTTAATTTCATGCTTATTTCATCACGCTGTTACTATCATATTTGCAGGTTATTTCTTCTTCTTTCGTGTTTCTCGTGTTTTGCCCTTGCTTTTCAAGTTCATGCTGATTTCGCCACGCTGTTACTATCATATTTGCAGGTTATTTCTTCTTCTTTCGAGTTTCTCGTGTTTTGCCCTTGCTTTTTAATTTCATGCTTATTTCGCCACGCTGTTACTATCATATTTGCAGGTTATTTCTTCGTCTTTCGTGTTTCTCGTGTTTTGCCCTTGCTTTTTAATTTCACGCTTGTTTCGCCACGCTGTTACTATCATATTTGCAGGTTATTTCTTCTTTCGTGTTTCTCGTGTTTTGCCCTTGCTTTTCAAGTTCATGCTGATTTCGCCACGCTGTTACTATCATATTGGCAGGTTATTTCTTCTTCTTTCGTGTTTCTCGTGTTTTGCCCTTTTCTTTGTCTGGCACGACCAGGTCTTGGTGTCTTTCCTTTCTCTCTCTCTTTTTTGCATGTTCAACTTAACATGACAGGCGTGTCCGTCAATTGTGCATGTCAAACACGCTTAACAGCGACCTTGTTAATGAAATGTCCATTGCAGCTGATGACGGCAATGCGCCGTGCATCGTCGTCAATCGTAAAAGCGCGTGTAATGGGGACTGTGACAAAGGCGTGTCCGCTGAAAATGTTGATTCACGTGTAAAAGCACGAATAATGGGGACCGTATCAAGCACTTGTCCACTGCCGATAATGACAAGCACGCGTCGTGAAGAACCCCGTTACCAACAAGTAATCTCCCTGCCATTGGCTCTCTCCCTGGGATTTTTTAAAATTTATTGGTTTTTTTTGCTCTCTCTATCTCTCTTTTCTCACTTTTTTTTTAGCGCCTTCTTTCTCTACCTGAAGATATAAAAAGACTGTTGATAGAATTTCCTGTATCTCTTGAAAAAGGTCGGTCCAATGACCGAAACTGTTGGGTAAATAAACCTAAGATAACCGCGAAGTTGTGCTTCTAATTTTCCTATATATATATATATATATATATAACAAAAGAGGGCCGAGTATGCCTCCCTGCGGTGCACCGCACGTCATCGGTAAAAGTGATGAGTGTTGGTTAATGACGGCCATGTATTGGCATCTACAAGACAGGTATGATTTAATTCTAGGGATTTTCCACATTACTGCATGACACGAGCTTAGAAGCGAAGATCTGATGGTCAAGACTGTCGAAGGCTTTACTGAACAAGAATACCACATGTAAACCATTTTCAGTTCTTTCAAAGTTAACAAAGCCACGTTTGATCACCTATCCTCCATAAAACCAAACTGTGAATCGGTGATAATGTTTTGAATCCGTGACGAGGGGGGGTAGTTTTTTAAGCTTAAGTTTTTTGAGATACAAAACCTTTTTGAACAGGCTAACTTCTGGTTACAGCAATTAGATATGTAGCTCAATGCAAACAAGCTTCAGCTAAACATTGGTAAAACTAAGTATTTACTTTTCAAATCAAAAGGAATGATGGCTCACTCGCATTTTCAGCTGCAATTCCATAAAGTAAAGATCGAACAGGCAAAAACAGCCAAATTTCTGGAGGTCATATTCCATGAAGACATGTCGTGGTCGTCACATGTAGATTCTCTCAGAAATAGTATTGCTCATGCTGTAGGTGCGCTAAACCAGGTTGAGATATCTGTTACCGATAAGCGTGAAACTCAACATTTACAATGCCCTCATACATTCTCGATTAACATAGTGTCTCTTATCACTTCAAACACTGCAAAACCGTGCACTACGTGCAATAGGAAGCTTAGGACGTATGGAAAACACCAAACCATTCTATAGCAAATGCAAAATATTGCCAACATCAAAACCTTTGTACTTATAAACTATTCCTCGAAATTTTCCGGCAATTTCAGTAGACAAATCCTCTTTCCAAACAAAATACCACGTAAGAAGAACAGGATATAATTTCAGAAATAGTCTGGTAGTTACACCACGCAGTAGAACCAAATATGGTGAACAAAAACTCGCCGTGCAAATTCCTCATCTCTTAAACGACTATGCTCTGGCTACAGATCTCTTAAATTCTGGAACCTCCAAGCAAACTTTTAGAAAAGTGGCAAGAAAATTATTATTTGCAGAAGAAGAAAACCAAAGTTAGGCTATCATGTATATTCCTTCAAAACCATTTTTTTGTTGTTGTTCTGGGCTACAAGTGTTTGCAGATTACGTAATATTGTTTTGTTTACCTAACTTTTTGCTTGATCTTGGTTTACTGCGGTGTATCATTCTTCTCATTTTATTTTTTCGCTTCAAATGCTTATAAGATGTACAAAGTTGTACTTGCCTTTCATTTTTTTTCTTTTCCTTTTTTGAATTGTGCGATCAATCTGTTTATTATAAGTATAATATTTGATTTTCACATGTGTCTTTAAAATGTTCTGTGCTGTCATACTGCTGCTGCTGCTGTATGGGTGGCACGGCCCAGTCAGGCAATGTGCCTTTAGCTGTGCCCCCTAGGACAATTCTTATATTGTCCTAAATACATCAATAAAGAAAAGAAAGAAAGAAGCTATGACTCGGGACACTAAGTTAGAACAGAAGGTTAGCATATTTAAGCATGCTGAGCAGTTGCAAGAACTCCTGTGGCCACGCTGTGGCTCTCAGTTTGATGAACCAAAATGATAGACTTAAAGCCAGTGGTACCCAGATGCCTTGATAGCGTGCTTGGCTGAAAAACTGAAAAATCAACATAATACGGATACGGTTCCAAAGAAAAAACAAAAGAGTAGCATGGACTAAAGAAGATTGCACACAGACACAGCATTCCTATGGTTCTCCCGGCACGTGGCAAATTAATTGGCGCATGCCACACAGTTAGGAATGGCATCCAGAAATCTATCCACGAGTGCAATGTGAAGCACGTTACAAAATTTGTAGCATGTGATAAAGTAAGTCACTGTGTTCAACTTTCCTGTGGAAAATAGCATATAGGACAAACCGGGAGATGCGTTAACATAACCGTAACTGTAAGCAAATCAGCCATCCCAGAAACATAGCCACACAATGCAGCAGGTGCCAGTTCAACCAAATTTTGAGTGCACGAGCATCATATCCTAATCAAAAGGTAAGAGAAAGGGAAATTATCGAAGCCTTCACAATGCAGCAAATTGGTGACGACATATGCACCATCAATTCTACTGAATGAATCCTCTCCTGCTCTTTGGTGAATGTCTTGTCATCTGTTTACACACGCCATGTCTTGACTTGCTGATATCAGTGCACTATACCCGGTGATCCTTTCCGAGTTTTACAGAATTTTAAAATCACCTGTGGCAGATTCAATCCTAGAGTAGGATTATTCAGAGGCGGACATTATTTGCACGAAATCGAAACATGTACATTATCAATTGATGAAAATTCACTAATTAACTTCTTAATTACTTTATGGCACATATTGCAATTTACAAATTGTAGCCGGTGAGCTTCCAAGGCATATTCACTTATTTTCAGGATACACAACATTCAGCAGAAGAGTCACACACTACAAAACATATTTCAACTTATCATACTTAGTATTGCCAAAGTGTGCTATGAACTACATGGGCATTCTAGTTGCTTTTGTGCTCTAATGCATACAAGAGTGTTCACTTAAAAAATTAAGTAAAACAACTGCACATGTTTACCACTAGTTTGACGGCACTTATCTCAAAACCTATGCCACCTCAAAATTTGTTCCAAGTGGATATGCCTTGCGAACTCGGACTATAATTTGTACATTGGAATATGTGCCGTAAAGTAATTAGATGATTAGTGAATTGCCATCAATTAATTATGTCCGTGCAAGTAATGTCTGCCTCTTTGAATTCAGCTCAAGGACTGCCACGGGTAATTTTGTAAAACTTAAAAAGATTACCCCATATATAAAAATTGCGTGAAACTTGTCCAGTGTTGTCCTTGCTTTGACTCGCAGCTGCAATCACTCAACAAGCAACTAGCCTAAGTAGCGATAATGTTTTCCTTTGCAAAAAAAATCTGACATACAAGAAAAAATTCGCTTTTCAGTACCTTTAGAAAACACGGAGAGCACAGATAGTGGACAATTATTAGATGCATTATTTCGGTCACCAGCTTAGTATACGACAGGCACTTAAGCATTTTTCATTTCGGCAGAAAAAATTCCAGCCTCAAGGATAAGATTAAAGATGTGAGAAAGCACAGGAACAATAAATGGCAATACATTCTAATGCAAATTGTCAATGCAGTCTAATTTGCAAATTGTCAATGTCAAGAGCCTTAGTGTTACATAAGCGTATTAAACACCTTGCACTTGTTAGTAGGATAAAGAAATATGCTCTATGATAACTTTTCATGTCGGCAGCGTTATTCAGTACAGGGGTAGTCTGCGTGTTCACACAGCGACTGTTCAAGCAAGCAGCAAGCTCTTGGTCTCATCACTGCTGGAGGCGTGGTGTCCTTGCACCCACCCAGAATGTCATTAATGGCCTTCCAAGCAGCATCAGGCCACTGCTTATTAACACTTGCAAAGATATCCTCGTAGTATGCTTCCTTGGCTTGTCTAAGTTGCACGTATGACGCCAAGTTCAGAAAAAAAAAAATTTTTCACAAATGAGTACGAATACAGATTATGACTTTTTTTTATAGAGCAAATTTTTTCATGTAAATCCAAGTGTACTTATGTACCATGTAAAAAATGTTATATTTTTATTTTAAATATTGTTAACAAATATGTGTGCCATGCTAGCATGAATAATTTAAATTTAGCTTGCCATAACAATTTTAGGCAGTCACATAGGAGCGGCAATAAACCAAAGCTACACAATCTGAAGAATCCTCAGAGTGTAATGATGAAATAACTTAAAAAGACATGCTTTTCTGATAAGTATGCCTTGCTCAAGGAGTACAGGAGGCATACGTGAATATCTTGGCAAGTATCTACAAGGATTCCACAGCTACCTTGGTTCTCCACAAGAAAAGTAGAAAGTTCCCTATCAAGAAAGGGGCCAGGCAAGGAGACAATCTCTCCAATGCTATTCACTGCATGCCTAGAAGTATTCAAGCTCTTAGACTGGGAAGGCTTAGGACTGAGGATCAACGGCGAATATCTCGGCAAACTTCGGTTTGGAGATGACATTGTCCTATTCAGCAACAATGTAGATGAATTACAACTGATTGAGGACCTTAACCGAAAAAGTGTAAGAGTGGGTTGAAGATTAGAAAACAAACAATGTTCAATAGCCTTGCAAGGGAACAAGAATTCAGGATCGCCAGTCAGCCTCTAAAGGCTGTAAAGGAGTATGTTTATCTAGGTCAATTACTAACAGGGGACTCTGATCATGAGAAGGAAATTTACAGAAGTAGAAGAATAAAATTGGGTTGGAGTGCATACGACAGGCATTACCAAATCCTGACTGGGAGCTTACCACTGTCGTTGAAAAGAAAAGTGTACAATCATTGCATTCTACCGGTACTAACATATGGGGCAGAAACTTGGAGGTTAACAAAGAAGCTCAAGAACAAGTTAAGGACTGCACAAAGAGTCATGGAACGAAAAACGATAGGCCTAACGTTAAGCAGCTTCTGTTTGACCTTCCAACCAGAGCAAAAAGACCTGATGCTTATGTGGACCATGTTCACTCTAAAGAGTGTTTTAAATAGTGAAAATGTTTCGTATTGTTACGCGCGAAGGAGACCGTTTATCACCCTTACGGATGAAGGGGGCCGTTTATTGTAGGTCGCGAAGGTGAGCGCAAGAGCGGTCAGCTGGTTGATCAACTCAGCGTCGTCCTCTTCTCTTTCAACCCGGGACCGCAAGCGCGTTCACCGGTCATCGTTCTTCTCACTCACGCGTACGTGCAACACTCCTCTCGTCGCAGACGAAGCCCGCCGGGCGAGTCAATCCAGTTGCCTTGACGTGAACAATTTCAAGCGGGCGACTTGGACCACTTGGGTCTTGGCAGCTCTTCTACCACTCGCTGTGAGGCGAGCTATGGTATAAGTGACTTCTGTGAGTCTGTTAAGAATAACAAACGGTCCATCGTAGGTGGCCAAATGCTTTTGGCATAACCCGCGTTTCCGTACAGGAGTCCACAGCCACACTAAATCACCAGGGCGATAGGTCACTGGACGGTGGCGAATGTCGTAGCGTGCTTTTGATCTGTCCTGCGATGCCAAAGTGCGTAAACGAGCAATACGGCGCGCCTCTTCGGCAAGGCAGAGGGTCTCGGCGACAGTGGGATTTTCGTGAGTACAGAAAGGAAAAATAGTGTCGATCGTGTACCGGGATGGCCGTGCGTACAGCAGGAAGAAAGAGCTATAGCCGGTAGTCTCGTGCTTGGCGGTGTTGAACGCGTACGTGATAAAAGGCAGTACGTCATCCCAGTTCTTGTGGTCGGATGAAACATACATAGAGAGCATGTTTATAATTGTTCGGTTGGTGCGCTCCGTAAGGCCATTCGTTTGTGGATGGTATGGTGTCGAGTGACGCAAGTGGCATTCACACAAACGAAGCAGCTCCTCCACGACATCTGCTGTAAATTGTCGTCCACGGTCGCTGACGATTACGCGAGGCGGACCATGTCGCAGGATGACATACCGCAGCAGGAACGTTGCAACGTCAGTGGCAGTTGCCGAGGGCACGGCCGCCGTCTCGCAGTAGCGTGTGAGGTAGTCGACGCAAACAATTATCCACCGATTTCCCTTGGCTGATTTCGGAAAAGGTCCCACGAAGTCCATGCCCACTTGTTGGAAAGGTGTGCTTGGAGGTGGGATCGGCTGCAGGGGACCAGCTGGAGCATTAGATGGACGTTTGTGGCGCTGACACTGCGTGCAGCTGGCCACATACGTCTCAACAGACTGTCGCATCCCAGGCCAATAAAAGCGTTCCTGAATCTGGTAGAGCGTCCTCGCCGAACCTAAATGGCCAGACGTAGGGTCATCGTGCATAGCACTCAGAATCGCCATGCGAAGACTCTCCGGCACCACTAGAAGAAAACGTACGCCAGTGCTGGAAAAGTTCTTCTTATATAGGAGTCCACCACGTACACAGAAATTGTTTGCTGTAGTAGAGGCGGTCGTAGCGGTGAAGAGAGGTGTTAATTTAGTGCCTTTTCGTTGTTCGGCTTTGAAACAGTCGAGGTCTGGAAAACTCGGCGATACAGAAGCCACAAGGTGATTGAAGTCGTCGGCGTCACAGTCCGTAGTGCTAAGTGGCATACGCGAGAGGCAGTCCGCGTCAGCGTGTCGTCGACCACTCTTATAAGAGACGCTGAAGCTATATTCTTGTAGTCGGAGCGCCCAGCGTGCAAGGCGGCCACAAGGGTCACGAAGATTTACAAGCCAACACAATGAGTGGTGGTCGGTGACAACTGTGAGGGGGCGTCCATACAGGTAAGAACAAAACCACTGAACCGCAAATATCACCGCGAGGCATTCTTGTTCTGTAACAGTGTAATTCTGCTCGGGCCAACTTAATGAGCGACTTGCATATGCGATCACGTTTTTGCGGTCCCCGTGGCGTTGAACTAGGACGGCGCCAATACCTATGCCACTGGCATTCGTATGGAGTTCCGTCGGAGCTGAAGGACTGAAGTGTTGAAGAACAGGTCGTGACGTCAGCAGAAACTTCAACTGACGAAAAGAAGAATCGCACTACGGAGTCCACTCAAAGGGGATGTCCTTTTTCATAGTAGACAAGTCAGCGGATACGCGACGTCGGCAAACTTAGGGATAAAGCGGCGGAAGTAGGAACAAAGCCCCAGAAAACTGCGGAGCTCCTTGACAGAGCGTGGTGCACTAAACGCTTCAACGGCGGCTGTCTTCTGGGGATCAGGGCGGATGCCATCCTTATCGACGAGGTGCCCAAACACAAGGGTTTGGCGGTCTCCAAAGTGGCATTTCTTTGAGTTTAAAACTAGGCCAGCGTTTCTGATGCAGTTCAGGACGATATCCAGACGCGAGTTGTGTTTGCTGAAGGTGCGGCCAAAGCTGACGACGTCGTCGAGGTAGCACATGCAGATGTTCCACTTCAACCCGCGCAGAATAGTGTCCATAAATCTCTAAATGCCTAAATAACCTAAATAGTGTCCAATAAAGTTGCCGGAGCATTGCACAGTCCAAATGGCATCACATTAAATTCAAAGAGCCCGTCAGAGGTTACAAAGGCAGTCTTTTCCTTGTCTTCAGGGTGCATCGGAATTTGCCAATAGCCGGATCGTAAGTCTACTGAGGGAAAGTAAGAGGCAGAATGAAGGCAGTCGATTGCGTCATCAATACGTGGGAGTGGGTACACGTCCTTTTTTGTTACAGCATTCAATTGGCGATAGTCGACGCAAAATCACCAAGATCCATCTTTCTTTTTAACAAGAATCACTGGAGCTACCCACGGATTCGCTGACTCTTGTATGACTCCTCTTTTCATCATTTCATGCACTTAGTCGTTGATAATCTGGCGCTCTGATGGTGAAACGCGATATGGCTTTTGTCTAATCGGATTTGCTGAACCCGTGTTGATGGTATGGCGGGTTCGCGACGCGGGGATTGCAGGTATTTTGTCCTTCTGCGCAAAGTCGAATACCGAGACGTGCTTCGAAAGCACACCCACAAACGTTCGGCGTTTACTCGTGCTGAGAGATTTATTTATCATGGACAAAAGGGCCGTTTCCGAACTGTGGCCATCAGGATTTTGCGGTACTTCTGTAAGTTCAGCCACAGATAAATATGCGTGTTCCCGGACGAAGGCTAATTTCAAGCCATCTGGTAGTATCACGGGCTCCGCAGAACAGTTTACGATCCACAAGCCAGCGCGTCCACCTTCGATCAACACCAAACAATGTGGAACCAACACATTCTTCTTCAGACGGTTCATGTGCATCGGTTCTACGGTAGCATCGAAGCTGTCAGAATCGGCGCTGCAACAGACAACGGGAACACAAACGGTAGATGATGCAGGTACGACCGTATCGCCACAAACACACAGTGTTGTTTCGTGATCTACAGGGTTTTCCAGGAGGGCTGACGGCATTCTACCAATTATGAATACCTTCCCTGTGCGGCAGTCAACAGTGGCACCACACTCCCGCAAGAAGTCCATGCCAAGAATAACATCATGGGTCGACCGAGGAATAATCACAAACTCTGTCGTAATAACATGGCCTCCCAAAAACACGTCAGCACTACACACACCAATAGGTTGCAACGGCTCGCCACTCACTCCACAGAACCTTGAAGCTTCGTCCCATCTGAACATGACTTTTCGCCCTAACACGTCTTTAAAGGAGACACTCATAACAGAAATTGTTGCGCCTGTGTCCACCAGGGCCATCACAGGCACATTATCCACAAAAACGCGCACTTTGTTTTTCAGCATCAACACAGGAGGTATTTCTGTCAGTAGCACATCTCCAGCGACCTCACCTCCATCGGCCGCGCTAGCTAGTTTTCCGGTGACGAAGGGGACGTGGTGCGACGCAGTGGTGAGGGAGAACGGGAAGCACGAGGATGCGGTGGGGGCGTCAAACTCCTGTCAGATGCCGGGGAGCGATTCCGGGAGCTGCACGGCCAATACTCGTCGCCAGACGATGTGTGTGCTGGCCACAGGACACCATGGGGCCATTCGGAGGGCCGTGAAAACTCTGAGGGCTGGCCATACCACGTGGTCATATGCTGGTTGCAAAGCCGAGAGATATGACCCGGGATACCGCAAGAGTAACATACCGGGGGAGGTCGAAACCTTCGTTGTTCGTCGATGAACCGAACATTGTCATTTTCCCTTGTGTAGTGGGCTGGTTCATGGCGTGTGTCATGACGATACATCAGGCGTCGAGAAGGCGTGTGCTGAGCGCGTCGGTCATAGCGCGGAGTCGGAGAGCGTGTTGTCATCCGAGACTGTGGGGCCGAATGTGGCGCAGTCATAGCCTCACGTGACGTGTACATGCCATGGTGGTTAACTGTTGGACGCGACATCTCTTCGCGGCAGGAAAGTTCCTCGCAGACAATCTGTCGGATGGTCGAAGGAAGGTCGAGGCAAGGGCTCGTGTCCACACTGGCAACCGTCGTAACGTTTGCCAACCGACCAAAGTTTGGCGTAATCCGACGCATCTTCAGCGTTTCAAAGGTTCTGCAATGCCGAATGACGTCGGACACGGAACTTAGGCTTTCTTTACCGATGAGAAAATTGTACACGTTCTCAGCCACTCCCTTCAGCAAATGTCCTACTTTATCTTCTTCGGACATGCGAGCACTGACCACCTTGCACAGCTTTAAAACTTCTTCAATGTACGTGGTGCATGTCTCACCTGGTAGTTGTGCCCGTTGCGACAGTGTCTGCTCAGCACGCTTCTTTTTGGCGACTGAGTCCCCAAAACACGCCTTGAGCTCTTCAACAAAAAGTTCCCACGTCGTAAGCGTGTCCTCGTGGTTCTCGTACCACACGGGTGCGGTGTCGGTCAGGGAGAACACCACATTGGTGAGCTGAGCGGTTGAATCCCACCCGTTGGACTTGCTCACCCGTTTGTAATGGACGAGCTACTCGTCGGCATCTTCTCCCGCTTTTCCTCCGAATGTGGGTTGAGCTCGGTAGTATTGCAGTGGACTGCTAGGCGCTGCCCTCGGAGCGGCTCCTTCTTCAGGCATGTCGAAGACGGTCACGGCAGATGGCGGGAGGCCGGCAAGTCGACGGCTTCGACGAAGCTGCAGCAGTGACGGTTCCGTTGTTGTGAGCGCGTACCCAGCACTTCCACCACTCTGTTACACGCGAAGGAGACCGTTTATCACCCTTACGGATGAAGGGGGCCGTTTATTGTAGGTCGCGAAGGTGAGCGCAAGAGCGGTCAGCTGGTTGATCAACTCAGCGTCTTCCTCTTCTCTTTCAACCCGGGACCGCAAGCACGTTCACCGGTCATCGTTCTTCTCACTCA
This sequence comes from Dermacentor silvarum, assembly GCF_013339745.2. Lineage (NCBI taxonomy): Eukaryota > Metazoa > Arthropoda > Arachnida > Ixodida > Ixodidae > Dermacentor > Dermacentor silvarum. Next base: position 5,410,939 of record NC_051154.1, on the reverse strand, counting down.
CGCGTGCGTGCAACAATATTTATCTATTTGTGGACGACTGTCTTGTTTTGATAGAACAGTTAACGAAGAATGCTCTTTGGCTGAAATTTTAATTCCTTTTGGAACAACGGCAAAGGTTCAACCTTTGCACATGAGCTTCCAGAGCATGGCAAACTGTAGCTTTTAGATTTACAGCTATCATTACAAGAAGGTCACGCCTAATAGATGTATTCGTTATGTGCACCCTAAGGATTTACTGCCGTGTGTACCTGCACTCGAAAACACACCACTGCGTTGGGGTGTTTAGATCTGCTCTAATTAAATCCTGCATACATTCTGCAAATGACAGCTTTGTTGTGCAGTTAAGAAGGTTGCACGCGGCGGGCCACCAAAGCCTAGTGCTGATATCAATTTCTGCGGCCTTGCTTTAGAAAACCAAGCGGCACTAGTTTTTGGCACGAAACTGAAGATGCCTGAAGCAGAACCGTATTGCCATAGGGTTGCTCGTAATTTGAAGAACTTTAAAGCATTTGTTAGCTCCAAGAATTACTTTTCTCTAGTGCACGGGCATCAGTAGCATAGCAGGAGCTGCAACAAGACTGACTGCTTCACATACTGCCCTTCAAGAAATGCCTTCACCAGTGGTGCCACTGACAAACTGAGATTTGTAGCAATTTTTGGAGCAGAAAAATGTTAACTCTGGAGCAGTTTAGAGCAGCCAAATACTGATTTCGGAGTACTCTGGAGCAAATAAATGCCGACCGCTGGACACGTCCTAGGCTACTTCCAACACTTAAAATTGACAAGCATTATTCCATTAAGTATTTGCTTGCTGTAAAATAATGTTGTTCTGCCTCTAAATACAAAAAGAAAGGGGAACCTAAATTTGAGTATCCCTTTAATTTAAATGAAGACAACAAACTTGTTCAACTAGTTGATTGAGTGAAGCTGCTCAGACGTTGCCTTTTACATCTTATGAATTTTTTGTTGACAGCTGTCAGCTTAGCCATGTTTTCAGCAAATCTATAGCTAGCATCAGTCAGAAACACTTGGCCAGAAGAGCATTGATGTCATCAATGCTCTTCTGAGCCAGGCCAGCTTTGATGAGCCCCTCGTAATGCTCAAGCATTGCTTTAGACGACACCAGGCACTTTTCAATGGCCTGCTTTTCCTAGTAAAGCTGAAGCCTCTGTTCAGCAATTAGCTGATTGACAACTGGCGTTGACCGATTATTTGGGCACCACCAATTCAAACAAGCTCGATTATTCAGACTACATCAAGGCACATTCACTGGTCCCTAAATTTAATGTATAACTACGACCGAAATTTTGGACACCTTAAGGCAGTTCAATAATTCGGACTCTGCCTGCACGACTGCATGCTAATTTTGCAGCTGAGTTGGGCTGAAATAGCTGTATTTTGGCTTTGATACGCCTCTGTCATCGCCGCAGCATGGTCATCAGCCTTGTTGCCGACAACTCCTTGAAACCGAAACTAGCGAACCCTGGCAAGCCATTCACGAGTCCCTCGGTGTTGGTTCTGCACGTCCTGCGTTTGTTAAGTAGCGACACAGTCCCGGCGACTTCAAGCCGACTCCACTCTCTATATCTGCGCCGACGAGGACAATGACTGTTGCTGAAAAATGCGCAGTCATTTGGCAATGATAGCACTGTCTACTTCTGAGCCGCGATTTCGTAGCAATACATTCCGCTTGATTCTATAAGCCACCCTTATCACCCACAGTTCACAAGCAGTAGACATCATTGATAACGCAGGCGGAGCACTGCTCTTACCGAAGCTCAAGGAGTAGCATTGAAAAAGGAATCGCTGCAAAATATTGGTCCTGTTATGTTGCCAGGGGTTGAAGATTCAGTGGATGCATTGATTGTACTTTCGTCTATGTGTGGCGGCAGCATAATGATGATAGAGACACACATTGGCCAGGTCCTACGCAAGCGGACGTGTGCGCAGCAATACGTTGACAAACTTTGGCTTTATTTTTGGATGGTTCGTTTCGGGGTACTGTACTTTCACTTCCGCGACATTTCGCGTGACTAGCACTGGACACATCAACGGACAATAGCATTCCTGGCACAGTGCCAAGAATGCCATCGCGAATAGATGCCGACGCATCCGACGCTAGTGACGTGAAATCTGCGAAAGTAAACGTATGCCTGAAAATGGTTATCCGAGAATACGGCACACTTTTTTAGCTACTCGTGGAATAATGTCACATGTTTTCTGGCAAATTTCGATATTTCGGACTTTTAGGCAGTCACCATCGAGCCCGAATTATCGGTCGGTGACGTACAGATAAAGTTAAGTTTGATTTATTAGGCTACTTTAGTTATGTACGCTATGCTCGTCTGCAGAAAACTGCGGCCACACACGTATTGCAGTCACTAATTTTGGCCCACTTCGGTGCAAAATCGTTTTTTTATCAGGATGGCAAAGGAAATTTTGTTTTGCGCAGGAGTGGGAGCACTGCTTTACAGAACCAAACAGGCGACAAATTGTTTGCAACTTCATTGTTAGGCGTGGTAGTTTAATGCTGTTGCATGTCATGTTTTTGTTGTCTTGCAGGGTTTTGCAGGTTGTGTCGTGCATTCCTCATGGTTTTTATCCTCTTATCCTTCGGGAGAATTGACATGCAAGGCCTGCCTTCACTAAGGCTGGCAGTGTGCACTAAAGAAAAATGAAGCATTGAAGAGAATATCCATCCTCTCTGTTCCCGGCAGCCCCGTGGAGGTTGGCAAAAGTAAAATATACATTAGAGCTCACCCAGGCTTAGCGACTACCTTACTCACCAATAGGCCTCGAGTGGCCACTCCTGTGATTTCTATAGCCACGAGTTATTTGAGAAACGCACCCTCTCTCCAATGCCCATTCAAGTATGCTATCGCAATTTGACCACCAATGCCATCCACATTCCTGAGTCACTCAGACTCACAAACTTACTCATGGCTTGGAATCATGGGTCATCAAATGGTAGACTCACTCAGTCTCTCTCTCTGGTGTATTTTGCATCATTATTTTACAGGCAGACAGTGAATCATTTTGTGCAGCGTATTAAAGAACTGAGTCGATGCATGACCTGCACAAAAATAGAAAGTTTAGCAGTTGTTGATTGCTGTTGCATTGCCACAGCGCGAGGGCCAAGTGGTAAACTAATGATGAATATGCAGTGTTTCTATTCCCATTGAAGAAAAGTATCGAGCACAAATGTTGGAACTACTGTACGTTTCTCTGTGTGAAGCCAGCTTCCTTTGTGCAGCAAGCGTTCAAGAGGCTGTGCCATCACAGAGCATGGGGCAGCTAGTCACCTCTGAGCTCACTGGACTTCTGGCGGGAACGTAGGCAGACGTACTTGGTCAATGGGTCGCCAAACAATGCCAGATGGTGTTTCAAAATTCATTATCCACGCACCGAAAGTGGATGCAACATGTCGAGGCATCCACTTTGCCCATGCCATAGTTGCAGACGTACACTTTGGCGTCTTGTGATGCCAGCCAGTCCTGGCTCACTCTGGCAGCACCTGCAACAGTCGTCGGAAAATGGGTGTCGAAACGAGATCCGATTCACAATCGCAGCAGTAACTCTGCAGGAGATTTTCCACGTTTCTGAGGCGTTCTAACAGCAACCTCATCACCAGATTCTGCTCTCCTTTCCTTCACTGTGGCTATAGAGTCTGCAGATGTGCAATGTTGCCGTTTTCTACAATGCAGCAAACTGCACCCAGAAAACTGGGTGCAGTTATCACACACCGATGCGGGTACTTCACAAACAGCTTATTGTGTAAGTAGTGTTCACGGGTTTCAGTGGCATGGCGTCTATCCACTTGGAGAGTGCACGACCACTTGTATGTGAATGCAAGAGCACTTTTTATTTGTTTTAGGCGCATGAACTGATGGGTCCACTGCTGGCATGGGCAAATTTTGCACGCAGTTCTGGCACTGTGCTGACAGTTGCTCTATATCACGGTCTAGTCCCAGTCACCAGAATAAAGACTGCACCACGGCTTTCATTGCCGATGATCCTTGATGGGTTTTCTGCAGTAAGCGGAGTGAACATTTTTGGGTTTTGGCTGGTATGACCACTCTGTTGCCACAGTACACCAAACCATTAGCTACGGACAATGCCAGCCGTGCAATATCAACTTGATGATGTGACCAAACATGCTGTAAGTTCTTGCAGTTTGGGCATCATCTATCCAACACTAAGATGTATTCTGGTGGCTTGCCCTTCGTAGTCTGTTCTGCATCCCAGTTGAGAAACTGCCTTCCTGGAGCCTCCCAGGTAAAGCATCCATGCAGGTAGTGGCCATAGTTGGCATCTGCCGGTTGGCAGCCCAGAGTAAATCCTGAAGCTTTATGAGAGCAGCATTCCGGGCAAGTTGGTAATCCATTACTCAAGTATTATTACACAACAAACAGACATGGACGTGAGAGAAGCACACACACCAAGCGCAAACTAAATTTATTGTGCCACTGAATCGGTTTATATATGTGAAGCAGTATAGACTGCGCATGTGCTTACATGAAAAAAAAAATAGGGTTGTGCATTCGTGTAACATAGTTATGAGTCAAGTGATGCCGCCTCCAAGAAACTTAGTTCTTTTTCTGTGAGAGCCAGTGAAGGGAAATTAACACACTTATCACCCAATTTTGCAATCATCTGCGTTTCAGTTATTTCTCGGATGAGCTGCGTCCTGCCACAGGACACAAACGTGCAATCGTCCTCGATAGGTTTGCAGCCGTGACCGCAACAATGAATCGCCAAGAACCCACCGGTGCCATTTTTTAAGTTATTCCGGTGTTTGCGGAGCCGATCATTGAGGCAACACTCAGTTTGCCCGATATATTGCTTCCCACATGAAAGTGGGAGCTTGTACACCACATGGTGAACACACTCGACAAACTTTTTTCGGTGATGCTTAGTGCACTTATCGGGCGGGACGGAGTTTGGATCCGTCAACTTGCAAAGCTTGACGAGCTTGTTGGGAGCAGAAAAAAGAACTCTTCATTTGCCCCTTGGGCCATCTTTTTCATGTTATGGGATATCCCGTGCATATAGGGTACAGCACTTACTTTGGGGCATTTGCCGGGAGGGACATCGGCAACTGGTTTCTGCATGCTGGGTCGCGCTTCTCTTAAAATGCGTTCCGCGACAGACACCTGCACCAGCTTAGGATATCCAGCCAAGGACAAACGTCGAGTTTGCTTCTCAACACTTGCGTCCGCTACATGGCAGCAAGACTTGCTAAGGGCATTTTTGAAGCACAAACTGATAATGGCCCGCTTAACAAGCTTAGAATGTGCGGACGTATATGGCAAAAGTGGCTTGTTGACTCGCGGCTCACGACCAACATGTGTGGCTATTCTGAAAGCTCAGCCGAAGATCAAGAAAGCGAATAGACCTCTCCATCGGCAACTCATGAAGATCAAGAAAGCGAATAGACCTCTCCATCGGCAACTCATGAGTAGTTTGAAGGAGAACCAAGCACTTCTGAATCGTTTCTAACACTTTCTTTGTTTCCAGAATGAAGGCATCAGAAGAGCAGTCAATAAAAATTAGAAAGTCATCAATGTATCTAAATATCTTAAAAACTGCAGTGCCTTGCACTTGTAGTGCCAACGTCGCGGCCTAAATAGGATAAAAACAAATCACCAAGAATGGGAGCAATGCAGGAGCCGACACAAACTCCGCTCTTCTGCAAAAACCATTGGTTATCCCAAGTAATGAAAGTGGAATTAAGATAAAGCTCTACAAGTTCTAAAAACTGACTGCAAGAAATACTGGCCTCGTTCTGGAAGGAAACAGCACCATACTCATCAATACATTGCTCAACACAGGACAGTACGCTTCTATGCAAGAGAGATGTACTTCCGTTTCGTTTGCTTGTTCCCACGTCATGCAGTCGCGCACGTGAACAATGAAGCTGTCATTTTCTACTGTGTTCCAGAGCGTGATCATGCTTTGTGATCCACTTGCCTCAGTGTTCGTGCAGCACTGACTTATACTGCTAGTCGGGTGTTCTCGTGCACAGCGCGCAAAATCTAGCGCTACGCAATTCAAGACAAACGCAACAGCTCGCGCTTGAGGCCGTCACTGGAAGTGCGCCGCGGAGCAAAAAAAGTGAGAAAGAAAAAAAAAGAGGCGAGGTCCGTGACGTATGCGTCATGCGATTCTCCGGCTTCGACATGGGAGAACGCAGGGAAGGAATTTCGCTTGCGGAGGCTAGATGGGGCAAGTGGAGAGATTCTCTCTTGTGGCAGTGGCACTTGCCTCCTGAAATCATGGGTTCGCGGCACTTAAATATTTCTATCTCGGCTACTAATGAACCAATTTGAAAAATTCTTGCAGTAGAAAGCTCCGAAGAGGACATGTAACAACTTCCAGCATACCCAGACAACACAAAACATCCCGTGGATGTCCCGGAAAGATCGGAACGTCCTAGCCTTTTATGGGATGCACTGAGGACGTTCACAGCACCATGGCCACGAGGAACTTTAAACACATCTACTGTGGGACTTACCGTGAACCTAACTTGACATGTATGAATGTGTGTTGTTCGTCCCAAGTAGATACTAAGAACATACAATGTACATAATTGGAGGACCATTTTAGGATCATGTCAGGACATGCTCTAAGGCGCTACCGTTTGAAATATGAGAACCCTTATTGTAGGGCTCTGTTTTGATATGCATGATATGCAATGCATCCACCTATGGCCAGCTAGGTATGGCCGAAGAGCGCCATGCCAGTGTTTGTAAGCTTGCAGTGGAGCGATGAATTCTGAGAAGTAGATGAGGTGTGGCTGTAAAGGGGCCTAAAAATAGTCGCGGTAAAGTGTGTAAAATCTATAGGTAATAAGATTATGGCAATGACTAATGATTCATTTTCTTAAATTTTTGTGCGCAAACAAACAGGGACAAAGAAAAGGAGACACAAGGACGAGCTCTTTCTAACAACTGATTTTTATTATTGAAGAACCACCGGCTTAAATACCCACAGATCTGCGCGATCCTGTCAATAGAACATGTCAAGAGCGCATAAAATAACGCTTGTCATGAAATGCCGCTACGCGGTCAGCATAAAAAGCAGCAATGTTCATAAAACAAGCACAAAAGGTGAAAATGCATTAAAGATATGATGACAGGAGTGAATTCTCTTTATCTAACAATGAAACAGAAGGATGACTGATGCATTTTTCTTTTAGTTTTTCAATCCATTGAGCTTCCACAATTTCTCTCGCGGTTTGATTTCTATGCCTAAACAAAATGGCGGTGCTTTCAAGACAAGGTGAGCACGCATGTTCTTCACAATGCATCGCCAAATGCGTACTAGGGCGACCTTTGAGACTAGACATGTGTTCCCTTAGTCTCGTGTTAACGCATCTCGAAGTCTGCCCTACGTACACATGACCACACGTCAAAGGAATCTGATAAACAACGTTCATCGCGCAATCGACAAATTGGTTCTTACGTGGATGTTTTATACTACATCCTTTCTTAGCATCATCCTTACTTTCAAACTTACTTTTGACCTTAGATCACACACTACCTATTTTGTTTTTTGCTGAAAACACCACTTTTACTTCGTAACTCCCAGCAACCTTCTTAAGTCTGTGTGAAAGGCCATGAACATACGGAATCACTGACACCTTAGAAGCTAAATCTTTCTGTCTTTGATTACTTGTGCACGATTCTTTATCCTGTTTTAGTTTTTTCATTAATCTAGAGCATGACGCCAGCATCACGGCGAGCGGGTACCCAGCCTTTCTCAACCGATTGACTTGTTCAAGAAATGCAATGTTTACAGTGTGATAACATGATTTCAACAACGCTGACCTGAAACATGAAATGACTATACCATTCTTCACAAGCCTGGAATGGTTAGAGGCATAGTTCATTAGCGGTTTTCCATCTCAGGGCGAGAATGACCAACACACATGTTCAGATAGAAATTCTAACTTGACATCTAGAAACTGTAGCTTATTATCTACTGGTACTTCAGATGTGAATGTCAAGCCCTTGCCCAGAGAATTTGCATTTTCCTATGCATTTGAATTCCCTATGCATTTTTCTGGGAAGCATAGACAGAGAGCTGGCAAAAGATTTAGAAGGTGTAGTATATAAGGTATACAGATATGTAGATGACTACTTGATTTTGGGCTGTCATGTAGACAAAGATGTTTTCAGAAATAGAGTAGTAAAATCCTTTAATTCTCTGGGCAAGGGCTTGACATTCACTTCTGAAGTACCAGTAGATAATAAGCTACAGTTTCTAGATGTCAAGTAGAATTTCTACCTGAACATGTGTGTTGGTCATTCTCGCCCCGAGATGGAAAACCGCTAATGAACTATGCCTCTAACCATTCCAGGCTTGTGAAGAATGGTATAGTCAATTCATGTTTCAGATCAGCGTTGTTGAAATCATGTTATCACACTGTAAACATTGCATTTCTTGAACAAGTCAATCGGTTGAGAAAGGCTGGGTACCCGCTCGCCGTGATGCTGGCGTCATGCTCTAGATTAATGAAAAAACTAAAACAGGATAAAGAATCATGCACAAGTAATCAAAGACAGAAAGATTTAGCTTCTAAGGTGTCAGTGATTCCGTATGTTCATGGCCTTTCACACAGACTTAAGAAGGTGGCTGGGAGTTACGAAGTAAAAGTGGTGTTTTCAGCAAAAAACTAAATAGGTAGTGTGTGTTCTAAGGTCAAAAGTAAGTTTGAAAGTAAGGATGATGCTAAGAAAGGATGTACTATAAAACATCCACGTAAGAACCAATTTGTCGATTGCGCGATGAACGTTGTTTATCACATTCCTTTGACGTGTGGTCATGTGTACGTAGGGCAGACTTCGAGATGCGTTAACACGAGACTAAGGGAACACATGTCTAGTCTCAAAGGTCGCCCTAGTACGCATTTGGCGATGCATTGTGAAGAACATGCGTGCTCACCTTGTCTTGAAAGCACCGCCATTTTGTTTAGGCATAGAAATCAAACCGCGAGAGAAATTGTGGAAGCTCACTGGATTGAAAAACTAAAAGAAAAATGCATCAGTCATCCTTCTGTTTCATTGTTAGATAAAGAGAATTCACTCCTGTCATCATATCTTTAACGCATTTTCGCCTTTTGTGCTTGTTTTATGAACATTGCTGCTTTTTATGCTGACCGCGTAGCGGCATTTCATGACAAGCGTTATTTTATGCGCTCTTGACATGTTCTATTGACAGGATCGCGCAGATCTGTGGGTATTTAAGCCGGTGGTTCTTCAATAATAAAAATCAGTCGTTAGAAAGCGCTCGTCCTTGTGTGTCCTTTTCTTCGTCCCTGTTTGTTTGCGCACAAAAATTTAAGAAAATGAATCTGTTCCAACTAGGCCGACTCGCAGTTATGCTTCAATGACTAATGAGGTGCACTATGAAAATGAAGAATTGATTGAGAAAGAATGATACGATATTCAAAATATTTAAGATGCCGTAATTGGCAAGAAGCACCACTGCCTAAACAGAGCCCTTGAACCACAATGGCCTGGAGGCATGTGCTATACAAAACTACTATCACAGCAGTATCCTCTGGAGAGAGGACGCACTACGAACTTATTGGGCTAATAACATGCAGGACCACATCGTTATAGAACTCAACGACTGCTTTGGCATTAAAAAGCGGTTCACCAAGAAACATAATAAAGAGGGACATGATATCGGTATGCTAGAGGAAAATATTTCTCTCTGTTTTGGCTTCCAGACATTCCAGGAGGATGTGTAGGACGGTCAGCCTCTCACCACATCAACCACAGGTTGGTGGTTCATCGCCAGTCTGCAAAAAACTGTGGGTGCCATCATCATCATTATCATCAGCCTATATTTATGTCCACTGCAGGATGAAGGCCTCTCCCTGCGATCTCCAATTACCTCTGTCTTGCGCTAGCTGATTCCAACTTGCGCCTGCGAATTTCCTAACTTCATCACTCCACCTATTCTTAGATGTCCTATTCTCAGACAACAGAATAGGACATCTATTCGTCGTGTTTTCTTAGCTGAGGGCCAGAAACCTAACTGTGGCTTAATCAAGTGAAGCTTATTTGTTTTCGCATCCCACAAGCCTTGCCAGTGGCTTCGCAGTTTCTTACGCAAGAAAGGTTTCAAATTTGTTGCAGGGACAGCAGCTGTAGGATTAATAATGTGCGATGTAATTGACGTGGTCATTTGGTCTGCTAGCACATTGCCCTCGATGCCTCTATGGCCAGGCACCCAGCATATAATGACATGCTGGTTGGATATATACACTCTACACAGAACAGAATAGAGCTCAATGAGTACAGGATTTTTGTGTTTACAGAGCGATTTCAAGGCTCTTACGACGCTTTGGGGGTCTGTAAATATAATTGCTTTTTGAAGTTTTGATTTTATTATTTGCTTCACAGCCGACAATAGTGCATAGGCCTCAGCCGTGAAAGGGTTACGCTGAGCCGACTAGCATGCAGGGGTGAGCTGTGTCACGGTGGAAGTAATTCGTTTGAATGAAAAATTATGCGAAGGTCAGTACTGCAGCCCAAGACTGCGTAATTTTGTTTTGCTCACTAATTTTATCCACCCTTGTATCAGACGTTCCAGATCACATTTTGCTGCAATGCCGCTAGAGCAGCACATGCATTACGTACCACAGTGACCACTTAGTTTCTTGAGAGTGGCATCAAACTTCTTTCATGATATTCTTAACGCGCGTTGGGCAGCAACAAAATCGGTATGTCCGTGGCAAACGGAGTAAGCGATCGAACACGCAGCACACGCTGAACAGACAAACACGCTATTACAGCGCAGGCACCCTAGCTGAAGGCCAAATCTCGTCGTTCATTGTCAAGAAAGGGCTGACAAATCGTTGCGAGTGCACCATGAAAATGGAACAGAAATGGCGAGAAGCCAACGCCGTACACGCACGTATACACACTAATGACTAGCAGACGACTACAGGAGCAATCTACACTCAGCGTGGTGACTACTCGGCTAGATTTCGCAGGGCATAGTGTCCTGAAACATTCCATACATACTGGTCAAAAAGCCTGCAGACTCGCTTTTCAAAAACTCGAGAAGAGTAGGACGGCCGACAGCTTCAAGCTGCCTTCACGTAGCGAGTCCGTGCGCGGCAGCGGAGTCTCCCCATTGACGTCACACGCGAGCGCCCGCCACTCATAGATCTCGGGGCGAATAGTCAGTCTTATCCCCGACACTCCTAACAGTGACAACTCTAGCCTCTCTGGCTGCGTCGCTGCTTGAGTGGAATGTTGTCACGTTTTTGACATCAACTATGTAGGTTCCTCGCCGAAGTCGCATCACGTCTCTCCCGGGGTTGGTACTCCCAACGATCCTGAAGATGTCGTCGCCTTGATAGCTGCCTGTGTTGCGGTCGTTGTCGATGACGTGGCAGCGAGGCCTGGCGGGTTGTGCCCAAACATTTATTGTTGTGCCCATTTTTATTGGGGCCTATATAACTTTCCAATTGCTTTGCACACACTATCTCTCCATAGAAGAGCACCCAGCACTTGCACTGGACTTGGCACAGTAAACCTCATTTTGGTTATGTTAAATAGTTTTGCCGTAAATGCAGTACGACGGAGGCTAGTACAGCTGCAACACTGTTTTTTGCTCCTAATGTTTTGATTGCCATCAGGCAACGCTAGGCAGTACTATACAGTGTCATTCGAAAGTGCAGAAAGTAGTTTTCTAATGCAATATGGCTCACACTGCCTAATGCATGCAGAGAGCACTGTGCATCTGCAAACATTGTCTAAAATGTGAAGTGTGTGCCACCACCTTAAAGTTGGCTTTGCTCCCAATGTTTCCTATCCACACTGAGAGTCCTCACTTTAGGAATGCTGCTGACTACAGAACATGTTGAAAACTGATGCAGTCTCACATTGTGTTTCTTGCAGTGAAACATTAAGAGGAAGCCTTAGCTCGGGCCCCAACTCTGATGCCACCTATTCAAATACATATAAAGTGCACAAACTCTTTTCTAAGATAACCAGTGGGCCGATTTTGATGAAATTTATTGAATTTGAGAGAGTAAGTTAAATTCTAGTGACTGTTGGAAGCGGAATTTCGATTTAGAGCCAGAATTTTTTTAATACAATTTTCAGAAATTGGCAAGTTTGAAGTTTGTAGCTTAGCACCTAGAACAGATATTGCAGTTCTGCAAACTGCATCCATTAGAGCACCCAAAGCAGACAAATTTTACATGTAAATTTATATATTACGTGATCTTACAAGGGTCTTGCAAAAGTTTCACTGACAAATTAGTGGTCTATTTGTGAGCCATGCATAATATATCACTTTTGTCCGCTTTTGATGTACTATTAGGCGCAATTTAGAGAATTTTGATATAATTTTACATGGCTGAGTTACGGAGTAGTAAACTTGATAGTTGCGTTTCCTGAAATATTTCGATTTTTTTCAATTTTATTAAAAAATTGACAATCAAAATCAAAAATTCACAACCAACAGTCACTAGATTTGAACTTTTTTTTTTTAGTGCAACAAACCTCATCAAATTTGGTGCAGTGGTTCACCGAGAAACACGATTTCTCCTTTGCCATGTATTTAGATAGGAGGCCCCAAGCCACGGATAAAGAATAATTTAGGAGGCACAACTCGGCTCCTTTCCGCGTTATCATAATGTCACACAGGAGCCCAGCAGCGGATGTCGTGACAGTGCCCCCTACCGAACATCAGACGCCTGACGTATGGTCACATGACGGTTTGTCGAGCGATGCAGCAGATCCGTGACGCGGCAGGCGCACTCTTGTCTGCTCGCGCGCAGCTGCTTAATGCCAGTGCGCCGCCCTGGCTACGATCGCAGATCGTCTGATCATTCAAGTGCGCTAGTTTCTTGGTCTTATTGCCACATAAAAAGCATGTGATCCTAAATATTAATCTGGTAAAAAATATGTATACCAAAACAGTCTACACTTCTTTTATCCCTTGAGTGCAAACTGTGCAGGCGCAAAACTTTTTGGGCTGGATCTGACAACCCAGCGCAAGCAGTCAGTAGCAGACGATGCCAGGCGCCGTCGGAGACCGCGGCCATAGAGGAACTTTTTTGTTTCCCCCCATGACCGCGGCCACACGCGTGCCGCTCCGACCGCGAGGGACAATAATAGCTCCTTACGGCCCCGCAAGGGGCGCTGCACCAACGTTCCCCACCCGCGATAGCACGTGTAAAGCTACGCGTCTCCTCCTCACCCAACGTGACATTATCACAAGTGCTCACGCTGACGCTGGCCCATAGTTTTAACTCCTGTTATTCTTTCTCTGTGCCCCGAGCTAAAGCTTCCTCTTGACATGATCTTTTTTTTCTGGATGAAGAGGCTTTCACATGGTAGCAGAAACCTGCTGTTAGTAACAGCAAACATCTTGCATACTCTGTTCTTGGTCAACATACGAAACGGTTTGGCTACTCCCTGTACAGAATAACTGAACGCGAGTGTAACACTGCAGCATTCAATGATAAAGTAGATACAGTCGAACCTCGTTAATTTGCAGTCACATAATTTGAACCACTGGAAAATTCGAACGGGCCCATTGGTCCCGGCAAAGTGACGTATATTTGAATGGGGAAAAACTCTCCTGAATTCAAACCTGAAACACGTGCCACGGTTATTTCGAACAAGAGTGTCCGTCTGCACAGACTACTTTTCATGCAATCTCAAGCCGAATGCCAAAGTTTAACGCGTCAGCCGTCGTAGCGTCGCAAACCCATAACCATGTGCTCGCTCCGCAAACACCGGAAGGCGCCATGTTTAAAGCAGCGGGCGGAAATCATGCGGCCTCGCACACTAGCAAGGGTGCCGTCCTTTTCTGTAAAACGACAGCGCGGTACTTTTCCGGTGAGGATAATTCAGAGGCTGCGCTGGAGCTCATGAGTAGACTCCAGTCGATGCTGTTGGAGTCGCGCCCAAAAAAGGTGACTCAGGCACAAATTGCAGATTATTTCAAGGCAGGATCTGTGTAAATAAACGCACTTGGAGAGGTGTCGTGGCCTCGCGTTCCTGCATGCGCGCCACGATGCATAGAACGATTGGCGCTGCGTGCAGTGGTCTATTTGGGCCCGATAGTGCGCGCCTGCTTCTCTGGATTCCTGTTTGTCCATTGCGTATGCCATACATGCGCAGCACGTAATTGTCGACATTGCGCTCCTAAAAACATGCAGTAGGGCCGACTTCATAGTGCATACGTTTATAATATTGGTATTGTGCGCCAGTGCCGCTAATAAAAGGGACCCCGCTAGTTTGAACTCCGGTTAATTCGAACAGATTGTCTATCCCCTCGGAGTTCGAATTAACGAGGTTCTACTGTACTTATTGAAATCAGGAGAAAAACAGGTTGCTAGGTCGTCACATTCACATGCACATTCAACAACAAGCACAAAGCAATCCAGCTGTTACCACCCTTTGCAGCTATATGAAAACCTGATTGCATGAGAGTTGCACCAACCATTGTCAATTCAATGCCAAATGATGTATTGTGATGAAATGCATAACACCTAGATTATCGTTCTTATGTTCTATTATCTATTGCATTATAGGACTGTATTTTATATAATATACTAAATGTATTTTTTCTATTAAAACTAACAAAATTAGTCTTCAGAACATATACTAGCTGCAGAGTGACTAACGGCTTAATTCAGAAGCCATTTGAAAGGTCACTCATCATTCCAATGCAACAGAATATGCCATTCAACCAAGAATTGCAGTGTGTCTTAACAGTGCGTCATGCAGGTAAACTTAACTTGCCTTAATAATTTCCATTATATGGATCTTACGCTGCTGCTTTCTGTGTAGTAGTGACAGTTATAGTCGGATACAACTTTAGAAGGCAGCGACATTTGCCCCTCAAAGGCGGATGCACACCAGCCTCCACCAATAGGCGCGCACTTCAGGTGACGTCATGTGGCGGACGGCCGGTGTCCCTGCCCAACGTTGCCCCGCCGACGGAGAACATGCCTAACATGGCCGCCCTCGCTTCGAACTGGGCCAATCGCGTCAGCTCTGTGCGTGTCCCTTCGTCAGAGTGAATTCGAATTGTTTGTTGTGGTCTGTCATGACGGAAATATTATTGTGAGCTTACGATGCACAATTTGTGCTGCGTGCATTTGTTCTGAGCCATGAGCCGGCGAAGAAAGATTGCAGCAAACATCGGTGACGCTGCGCTGTGCTTCGTGTGGAAACAGGATCCCGCGGCAACATACCGCTGCAAACAAACATCGTGCGTGTTTGTTCCGTGGTGTTTTGTTTTGCTCCTAAGTGAAGTTACGACGAGGAGAGTTTGCCAAAGTCTGGTACCTACTATGAGCGGCGGGTGTGTTTGTGTACTGTGCCCCTGCGTTTCTCGTCGGACGTGGTGAAGTGATGGAGCAAAACCATTATCAGGATAAATGAGAAAAGCGTTCGCGGATGAAACCAACCTCCAACACAAAGATTCGTTGCTGCCAGCTCAGCGTGCAAACGACCGATCATTGGCAGCAGTGTGATAAGATAGTCGAGCGTCTAGCAGCGTCGTTCGAGTGTTGTGTAGCACCGTCGATTGATTGCTTTCCACCAATGCTAACAATCAGTGACTAACACGCGCTGCTTGAGCGAATGTCATTGGATTGTTAGCGGTCAGGCGTTTGGAAGCAGTGTTTCTTTCCTTAATGTTAGCCTCAATGCTAATATAAAATTATGACTGATACACTGGTGCCGTTACAAGGGAGCTTGGCATGAATTCGCGTCGCTGTGTGGCTTAGAACTCTTCGCTCACTGCACGCGCCAGCTGTAGAAAGCCTGCTGTGACACAATCGCGCATAAGCTGTGCTGCCAGCGCTCGACTTGCTTTCCCACAACACAGCTTTTCGCTTTGTCGTGATACGTCGCTACTAAAAAATTCCTATGACAGTGAAGGCAACAGAGCCAATATGTACATTAAAAAAAAGTACGACAAAGTAGGCACAGCTGCTTGTGAACTGACTCCTAATAGTTCTACTCGCGTCTGCGTTAAATGTGTGTGCGTGCTTTCTTGTGTGTTTGTTTATATTTGTTATTTTGCCCTTTTTTGTATTTTAGATCTTAGTTTTTGCGCTCGCGTTTGTGTTCATGTGTGTGAATATGCGAGTTCTTCTGTGCGTGTATGTATTTATTCCTATTTCTATCCTTTTATTTTTGCATTTGTTCTTGTAAGCATGCTGCAGCCACGTCTTTCTTTACAATTCCATTAACTCGTCTTATTCAAAGCACCAAGTCCTGTGAATAGCAGGGCTGGCCTCTTCGATGTCATTAAAGCCATTCTCTCTGGTCTACCTTGCCTCCTCAGTCTGTCACCTTGCTTTGTTTTCTCCTACTATTCTGACCTTGCTTCTTGTGCTGTTGCCACAACATGATTAACCAACTTGCACCAAAGAAAGTTTTATCAGCTGTGACAACAGAAACATTGACAGATACGAAATGTTAAAAGCATCACGTGGCTTGCACAGTTACTTTGTCTCTTACCCCTGTTAATGTGCTTATGCATCAGTGCATACGTTAGCTTGCCAGAAGTGCACATGAAAAGGTGCCATATTGTGAAACAGCACCTTGCTATGTTGTTGCATTCAGTCCTAATAAACAGATGGTTTTGCTGCCCGTCACATGTGGTGGTACACATATATAACATTGTGCAGTGGGGTATCATTTCCTGTCTTGATGCTTTCATCATTGCAAATGCAGTTTTCTAGTGAATGGAGTCCAGCAAAGGAGTGCTGTGAGAGCTTTTGCAACTTTCACCATTTATTATTTCACCAATATCACTGTCCGAATATGTCCGTCACTTTGCCTACGGCTTGTAATGAACTAAGTGACTCACTAAAACACGTTCAACTTTGCTGAGCATTTTTCCGGTACGTAAATATGACAAAAAATGCTAGCAAAGTTAATCACGTTAATAATTGTGCTTGCATTCACATTACTTGCTCGAGTCACATTAATAAATTGAAAATTGGCTATGACAACACTTCAATTTCCAGTGCAGACTGCTAACACAACCATAAAGTGTGCTCTGACTTCTGCTATTTCACTATGGGGCGCGTCAAACTCAACGGTGGCTGCCTGAATGAGCATTTTGGGCCTCAATAAGCTAATGATGTCTTATAGTTATTCTCTTATTCGCACTGTGTGAGCCAGATAACAAAATAAACAATGCAACCACATGAATGTGCCTTGGCATTCAAGCTGCTGACAGTGGCTGTCAGTTTCGTGTTGTCTGCTGCTATTTCACCAGCACTCGCTATGACATGACTGATTTCCAGTGCAGACTGCTAACAGAACCATAAAGCGTGCTCTGACTACTGCTATTTCACTATGGGGCGCGTAAAACTCGACGGTGGCTGCCCGAATGAGCATTTTGAGCCTGCCAACGATAATCAGGGTTAACAATAGTGTTTCAATTCAGATATGCCAGCATTTAAATGTTTCTATGCCACTTCTTAAATCGATCACAATGTGTGCAGGACGTTGCTTATCAGAATTGAGCTTCTATTATAAGGAATATGCCATAAATGGAACTGCTTATTTATTTGAGAGGTCACATAATGGATGGTTGTCTGTTGCGAACCCACCGACAAAATTTTGGTAGCCTTAATAAAGGCTGTTCTTTCGTTAATAAGAAGATTTTATGCTTCGTCGAGTGGCTAAATGCCAGACAGCTCGCAGTCGGAGTCGCTTTCTTCAGTGTCATCTTCACCCAGCTGGATGATGATGGGTTGAATGTGCTCACTCCCAGACGTGTCAAGTCTGAACTTTGCCTCCAAGTCCATCACATGCTGAATGCTCTTCCTCCAGTGTTCCGCCGTTACCTGCTTGATTTTCTCCCTCAAGGTGATGTCGACCGTGGACAGCTTGAAGTCTCTGTTGTCCGCAGCGATGCCATTTTTGACCTTGGCCCACACAAGCTCAATAGGATTAAAGTCGCAGTGATACGGCGGGAGCCTGAGTACAATGCAACCGGCCCTTACAGCTGTGCTGTCTACGAGGTAGCTCAGAAAGCGTGACTTTACAGATGCCACCAGCTCAAGCAGCTGCTTCTTTATCATCCTTTCACCGTAGGTGATGTTCTTGCTTGTGAGCCACTCCTGTATCTTTTCCTTCTTCCAGGCCGTCGTCGGCAATTTCTCTTCTCGCCGGCTATGGTAAGGTGCATTGTCTAAAACAATGACGCTACCAGCTGGCAACTTCTGCAGAATGTCATTGAACCAGCCCTCAAAGCGATTGCCGTCCATTTCCTCGTGGTAGTCGCCTGTCTTTTGGCCTCGGAATACATCCAAGCAGCCGTCGACGAAACCATCCTCGCTGCCGATGTGCATCACAATCAGGCGCTGACCTTTCCCAGAAGGTTGTTTTAGACCCGTCGTCAGGCCATTTGCTCGAGTGAACAGGCGTCCGCGCTTCTGCACCACGGTGTCTGTCCACACGATCGACCGAGTGTGTCCCGCCGTCACCCATGTCTCGTCCAGGTAGAACTTTCTGCCTTCCGCCCGGTAGCGCTCCACGTCACGGAGGTAGCGATTCCGCCAATCGGTGATTTCATCCTGGTCGATAAGCAGCGAGTTGCGGCTTCTCTTTTCGTGCTTGAAGCCGATCTCGGCAAGCAGGCGACGCACAGTACACCACCTTAGTGATGGGAGTTCCATACGCTCCGAGATCTCGGTAGTTTTCTTCTTGACCACCGGTATCTCGTTGCGGCAAAAGAAATCGTGCACACATGACCTCAGCGCGCACAACGTGAAGCTGTCAAACTTCGCGCTGCGTCTTCTCTTCACTGCATTGCGTGGGCGCTTTCGTGAGGGCGTCGTCAGTTTGCCACCCGAAAAATCCGAAGCTTTAACTTCCTCCCTCACCCTGAACACAGTCATTTCGCTGACACCGAGCATGTCGGCGACAAACTTGCTCGCGTCCTCCACGCTGCGTTCAGGCTGCCTGTTACGCCAAAACGTGTAGCAGTGGAAGATCATGTTGCATGAATCGCTGTTTAGGATGTGGCCGCTCTTGTTCTTGCCGAGGCTCCTTGGTAGTGTGGTCATCGAGGCGACACAAGGCTCGTTCGGCAACAAAGGATCACGTTCCGATGTCCCCTCGCTGGGCTCCATGGCAGAAAACTGGCACAGAATGCCGCGCGCGATCGTGCGCAAACTCACAAGATCGCAGGTTCGCAACCGCAAAAAAAAAAAAGAAAATATACTAATTAAAAAATAAGCCTAACACATTAAAAAATAAGCTTGTGCAAACACACAAAAAGTATATATGAATCTTATGCTATTAAGCCAGCGACTGCTTTATAATTACACGCCCGCTGCCGTCGATCTTGCTCCGTAGCAGACGACGCACAGCGTTGTAGAAGGCACGGAGTTATTTTCTCTCGCGATCCGGCATGTGCTCTAGCATTTCCATCATGATAGTTTTACCAAACCACCCGTCAAGATACACAAATCTTATTTATACCGACAAATACGCGTTTTAGAAGCAGTCCCAATTTTTTTAGCGGGACTATTTCTTTATTCGCGGAGAAATTGGCTGCTGCGCTTTGGTCAACTGGGCGGGGCCTCTCCTGTCTTCTAAAGTTGTACCCAACTATAGTCATGTTCATGTATTTATCTATTTGTACTAGCAAACATATTGTACCAAGGTTGTACTTGTACTTGGTTTTCTGGTACGGCATTGCTTATCTGTACTCGTATGCTTTGCACCAAAAGTATTTCATGACTTTGCACTCAAAACATTTTTAAAAATGTTTTAGGCTCCTGTCTGGCAGTACTTATGCTTATCTCCACTTCTGCATATTCCTTATCGGTAGGGATGGGCATCTACTGTATTGATCACCATTGTATGGAAAAACAAAAGATTGCACTGAAAAGGACTTGAATTTGTCACTTTTTCTGATTACAGGAAAGCTGATGGGGCAGCTTGTGGTGAGCAGCACCTGCTATCGACATCAAATGAAGCAAGTTGCTTTACATTTTTTTTTTGTTATTTGGGAACCCATTATTTTTTTATTCTCCTTGACACCTGCTGATCACATTCAATAGAAATCACTGCATGCACACATGTGGACTTGCATGCCAGGACTGCTTTCTTACACAGATAGAATTTGGCTGTTCTTGGTGATGATGCAATGATGTTCACAATAGCTAAAGCCTACCTAACCCTCGATAGGATTTTGCACACAGAGTACCTTGTCGTGCTCAGCACATTGGTGGCATGATGTGGCAAACGGGCAACTGTTTCTTTAAGCAGTTTTTCGTGCAGATAATGAAATACTGACTTCTTATTGAAATCAGCTATGGTGAGGGGGGGTATCCGCAGACACTTGGTGATGACCATGCAGACTCTGCGAAAGCACTTCTTGAAGGGTGCGATTGGACATAGTCATCTCGCTTGGTGGTGTTTGACAGCCCGCATTCTGTATTTCAATCAAATCAAAGTTTACTTTCATTCTGGTAAGGTACAGATATTTATGTCTGTCATTACAATTTAAATACTTGCAATTCTATAAAAATGAAACTACAGGAAGACTGGCCTTGAATTGACTTGAAAAAGTTACGATGTGGCAGCTGAAAAAACTGCCATCAAAACACATGCCTATATCAAATCCTCGCTTATGCTAGCATGTAACCGGACAGATAACAGCATTTTTTTACTTGACAATGCAATTTACTGGCTACTGACGTAGCAATCACTTTTTATAATATGCTTTACGTAATAATATACATTTTATATTTTTATACTTCCCCAGAACATATAAGCCTTCAGATTTCTGTATTGGCAAATTTATCATGTTTTCCAACATATACTGAACCCGCTAATGCCTACATCCATGAAGAGCAGTGATAGGCATGTGCTCTGATCACCACCGGGTCATCATTCTTCCACTCCTGCCCCTTCTCAATGAATTACATCACATTTCGAAATAGTCCAACATTGGCATTTAGTTGTGTTTGTGAAGAGATGTAATTATAAATCTAGCTAACATCCTGTTAAAAACTTGATGTACTAGTGGAGCATTTTATAGATGTGAACTAGACGTCATTAAATGTATTGAATATTTGGTCTTTTGTGGTATGTCCAATGGATATTTGTGGTTTGCTGGAAAGATGTCGTGCTACAAACCTGGGAGTATATTTTAAATAATTTTATATGAAGGGAAATAGTTGCAGGATACCAGCTGTTTTCATACATCTTTACTTTCTACTTTGTACGCACATTGTATGTCTGCTTAAACACATTCTTGACATAGCAGCTTCTAAAAACCTGTTTTTTTTTATGCTTTCAAGTAGGATACATTTGCATGTAAAGACTGCTGTTGATCCTGTTCAACTTTCTGTTTGCTTTTTCAAATGTCTCAGTCTGTTTAGTCACATTCAAAACAGCTGACGTGTCTGTGTCCCAATGTTTTTCTAAAATTTGTTATGTAAGCAAACTTTAGTGGGCAGGCAACATTGTCCTGATATGTCAGGTAGTGAAAAGCCCTTGGGCTGTATTCACCACCATCGGTGTAATAAATTTTGTTGCATTTTATGTCTATTTCCTCTGGCAAACAGTATTACCTATTGCACTTCAGAGGGGGGGGGGGGGGGGACCCGAGACAAAAATATCACTAAAAAATCTATTTTATGTTTTATTTTTCTAATCTACATATTATGAAGCACCTACTGAAGAATAAAACGATTAATATAATGTGACATCAAGAGGAAAAAGAACACTGTTTTTATCCTACGAAATGCTCAGTCTTGCCCATGAAAGTGCTGAAAATGACCCATTTTGCCGTTAAACATTCCAAAATCGCTCATCAGAGCCACGCCACATTAGTCTCGTTTGAAAGAGCAGCTTTTCTGGCTTGCTTTCCTGCGAAATTTTTCACACCCAGGAGAATAAAACGCTTTTCTTACATCGTAATTAGTTCATCGCACTTTATCTAAAATTAACTCTTTTTGGTCATCAGTAATCTTCCGAGAGGCATAGTTACTCTCCTAATCAACCAATTTTAATAATTATTTCTTCATCTGATAGCTAGGCTTCTAAGGAGTGCAGTAATACCATGTTACTGTAACCTGAAACATTTTGAGGTATTGAAAAAGATTTCATATATCAAGTTACAACTTCAAACTTCCTAAGGTTGGATAGAATAGAACAAGAAACTATGCTTATTGCACTCCTTTAGTATTCAGGAATATAGTAACATAACTTTTAGCTTGCTTGTGGTAAAACGTTTTTTGCCAGTCATCCCAAAATTTTGGAACAGAAAGAATTGTATAAAATATTTTCTTCAATACGTAGAGAACTAGCTGCTAACTTACAACTAGCACATTAAATTACCTATTAGCTGTAAATTTCATTTTTCTAGCAGCAATAGCAATAAACATTTTGCTCGAGGTCCAGGAATGGCAACCATTAGAGTACACATTCTTCTGTTGCAGACTGTCAAGCCCGCAGAGCTGAACTTTCATAACTGGTCATAAACGAAATTTATGTTGCTATAGGTAGGTCACCTGACCAATGTGGGTTGCAAAATAGGCTGTGTTCCACGCATGGCAAACTTAAGTTGAACAAGTGCTGCTTGCAAGTTAATGGCTCACAGCAGCACGTATGTTGGGTTTGGATATGCCATTCCCACAGCTGAACAGCATAGATTATCAGCAAGGCTCCTTAACAGTATAAAAGGCCAAATTCAACTGAAGGATGCTTGTGAATGTACATAAAATAATGAGGAATGTCTACGGTACAGCATGTCATTGGCTTCTCAAGACGTCACCAAGACAAAATTGGAAGGAGCGTTAGCCGATTGCTTGACGTCTATAGTTTTTCCAGACAGCACATGTCTTTGTAAAGCTGGAAAAAAGACAAGATGGGTGTACATTACCTGAGAAAGCACTGAACAACCATAGCTCACCCATTTTCTTGACAGATTAGACATGCAAGTAATTTGTGTTCAGAAATGATCACCAGTGGCCACCTGACCTCAGTCTTTGAAAATTGCCAAGCCCCCACTGTCCCAAACTTGGCTGAAATTTTCACACCCACAGAACGTGTTTGCTTACAAAACTCAAAGGGTGGTTCAGGACCCCCTGAATCAATATTATGAGAAAAACATTTCTTTCATTCACAAACAAACTGTGGAGTGTTTTGAAGGCAAAATTTTTCCCGCACCCTCTCTTCCTTGACATTGTGTGCCACATGGTCAACTGCCCCTCTTTGGTTTAAAGCGGGTCTCGAGGCTGCCTTGGATAGGCAAATTATGATGTCTAATGCCCTCCCCTAAGCTGCTTAATGTCACTGGTTGCAGGTAATGGCAAGCGAGAGCATTGTAAACAAAGCTCTCCTTGTAAAATAATATGCTGCTGTGATGACTCAATAAGCACTGTTTTCAAAGACCCGTCTACTGGGAGCAAATGAAGGAAGCGACAAAGAGCATAAATCAATGTGGCTCACTTGAAGCCTTCATTGGAGTTAGAGATGTTGCACAGTTCGATGCGCAATTTTTCTATCTGGCTTTCTCAACAACATAGACGAAAGCAGTTTTCACGACTTAAGAATGTTTCTTTGATTACAGCAAGGCCCTACAAAAGTCTTTGGATTTTTCTCATTCATAATAAGCACAATATCTCAGACTTTCCCCTCACAAAGTGAGCTGATGGTAGCTGCGAAATATATTCTTTGTGGCATCTCTTCCAGCAGGCATCAAGACAAACTCGTCTCCACTGTCCTTATACTTCCAAGACTTGTACCCAGTGTCAACATCATTGTCTTCTGGGATAGCCGGTGGTTCTGCCAGGTGACTCGATAACGGTGTCAATGGGCATGAGTTGACCAATGATTTAGTTTCCTTACATAGCACAGTCTTGGCTGTGTATATGAGCAATTTGCAGAAACCACCCCACCAGGGTGCATGCTCGCAATAAGCTTCCATTTAATTTGGCGTTCTGTGAAATACTGCAACACATGTTCATCTTGAATTGACTCCCAAATCCGCCTTTCTCATTTTCCTGTGGTGCCCTCTGCTGCACACCACTGGAAACGTTTTAGAAGGGTGCCGGGGCTTTCGTCGGTTGATTAGTGTACCTGCGCATATGTAGAGTGTGCATCAGTTGTGTGTTTCGTGGATCGTGATTAATTATTAATGGCTTCTCAGGGGCAGCATGTCGTTCCTGGTGTGGAGATGGGTTTACAAGGCTTACCCTACGAGCAACGGTCAGGAAAGGGTACGACGCTCCTCCACTCTGCAACGCACAAAGGCGCTACGCCTACAGGGTTCATCGACTCTCTGACGCGGCGCAGAGAAGGCTCCGGAGTCAGATCGCCAACAAACACGGGTTTATTCACCCAAGATACAGCACAGTGCGACAGTCACGGCGCTTACGGGCCAAGGCTCACCGCAAGACCGATCGAGAATGCGCGCCCGCTGCGCTAGGGCTAACCAGGTAGCGGTCCGCCGAGCGCGAGAACGAGTCGTGAGAACAAAGGTCTCATGTAACCACCTCGTTGCGGGCCTGTGAGCATCTGCCGCGGCGAGGAAGCGCTCAGCGGACGAGAGCTCGGGTGGAGAGGGTGCCCGGGGGCCACCGCTCGGGAGGCCAATCAGGGCGCGTCCCGGTGACGTGTTCTCGCGGGGCAAGTCCAATCCTGGGGGGGGGGGTTTGCACGGAAAAGTAGGTCCAGCACGCTAGCCATGTCTGCCATATTGCCATTACGGCGGCAGTTCCCGGAGATCGAGCTAAGCGCCACGTGCGAGCTGGGGGACGAGGCGCGGGAAGGCACCTCGATCCCCACACTGGAAGCCACTCACCGACTACTGGGTGAGTGTCATGAGCCAATAAAGGAAGAAAGAAAGAAGAAGAAAAAGCAGAAGATAAGAACAAGAAGACACGTAGAGTCGGTGGCAGAAATAAAGAAAGAAGAAGTTAGAAAATAAGAGCGTCTAAATAAAAGGAATAAAACATGAAAGCAGAAGAAGCGCAAAAGTGCACGCGCAGCTACGTGGCCAATGGGAGAAGAGACATGTAGCAGAAGAGAAGGGCCCAGCTACGCTCTGGGACGACGAGGGACAGAAGGAGCTGGAGGCCGGACAGGACGGGTGGATCGTGAAAACGGCGGCAACCCAATGGAAGCTGTTCTTCAGCTGCCGCGGCCACGACCCGCGAGCTGAGCGAACGGCCCACCGGAAGCCGCAGCTACAGGCTGACGGCGCCGCTTCCCGGGTTCCCTGCGGCTACGATCCGCAGGCTAGCGGAGTTGACCGGGCGATCCAGGCGCCTCTCGGTCACCCCACCGTCCTGACCCCCGAACCAGGCCAACAGTGGACCGAACGCCGGACACAGCAACTTCGAGTCTACGACGCAACGGCGGGCCCAACGACGTGTCATTGGAAGCCGCAACGACGAGGTGAGGTGGCCACGTCGAGGGACTTCATGTAAATATTTAGGACTCATCAAATCAAGATAGCTCAGGACAAATCAAGATAGCTCAGGACTTTGGGGAACTTCTAGACTTAACTCGTGCTGTAAATTGTTTACTTTGTGCTGTTTTCTTTGTCGCTTGTTTTTTCAATTATAATTGTTTGTCTTAAACGAGCGACTTGTCCCTGTCTGTCTTTAGTCCACCGAAATCCGTGACAGTGAGAAGGAGCGAGTGTGCTGTTGTGCTAAACGTGGGGCTGATAAAGGCATGCTGAGTTCCATCTGCCAACATGCCACTGCCTGGTAATTTGTTTTCGCTGATTTACCTTTTAGGCATTTTACATGTAAAAGAAGTCTTCAAGTGCAGCCTTTGGCATCGGATTTACCAAAACGGTGCATTTGTTTACATCAAGATCTACAGCTACAGATCATTGTTAATTTCAAATATTGTGGAAACAGCGCATCGCTGGTACAAAAATGTCAAAACGTAGCAAAACATATCTACACATACGAGCGGCCGAGCTACTTAAACACTGACAACTGAACTAGACACATGTATTACTTATTACTGATTCTCGCTTTTTTTTTTAACTTCATCATAGTTAGTTCGTGCATGGCATAAAGTATTATTAGAGAAAACTATGCTTGCATATGCGCTCATTTATAGGCCGTGTAGTTCTCTCGTGAAAACGCGGATGCCATCGTTGACACCATTGGTAACTGCGCGAGGTAGTTGTTTACGCTGCTGCACCGAATGCACCATCTCTTGTTTCCCGTTTCACGTAGAGGTAAACAGTGCATCTCTGGAATTTAATTAAGAAATGTGTCAGCATAACAACACGTACAGATTCACCCATCTACGTCATAAATGCGACCAGCAGCCTTTGGGAATAGTGACGTACATGCAGATGTTAGCACAGCCCCATGTCACCGCTTCCCACTTATTATGTACATGCCGTGCGAAGTCAAGAGTAGTTGATTTCAAATCGCTAAGACCAAAACTGAACCATAAAAGCAGTTTCCTTCATCCTAACTGCTTATTTTTAAGTTCAGGTCTACCAGTAGCAGGTGCACGAACTCGACGGCGTCACTAGGCTTAACCTTCGTTGAACAAGATCAACATCGACTCAAACTTGGTGTGCATGGCTTGAGAGTGTTTGTGCATTTCAACTTCGAAGGCATCACACCGACGCAGAGCTACCGGTGGAGTTGCAATGCAGTATACGACACGAGTGTTTGCAGCAGTGTGCGTCCGTGCATTTGTCTTTTTTTTTTTTCCGGAGGGACTTGCCCCCGAGAGTGGGCCGTGTGAGCGACCCTTACAAAACGTTTTGTGACTAATCCTCTAGGGCAGGGCACATGCACATTAACACCGTAATAAATGGAGATTGTTTTTAGCTCTTTTGATGCCCTTCTAAATGTGAAATACACTGTCTTGAAGACACATCTTGCAGTCTGAATGCATCCGAAAAGTCTGCCATATTGAGGCTGCACTGTGCACAAGTGACAATAATTAGACCACACAATTTTTTTAATCACCTATGACAGATAACACTATTCTAGTCCTTGAGTTAGAATACTCAGAGGCAGACATTACTTGCACGAGAAACCTACATGCATAATCAACTAATTATAAAAAATTTGCTAATTAACTGTTTTATTATTTACTTTATGACACATATTGCAATTTAGTAATTGTAGCCGGTGAGTTTAAAAGGCATACACTTCGTCATAAACTGCGTCATCCTGACGATTTAGTCAGGATGATGCCAGTTTCAAGATATTCTTAAAGCGGGTGAAGAAATACGGTCCAATTGCTTTTGCACTTCAATGCATAAAACAATGTTTCATTAAAAAAGTAAGTCGAACAACAGTGCATTTTTACTGCAGGTTTGATGAGGCAGTTGGATGCTGCAGCACAGCATAAACTGCCGGCCAGTCACACTTCACGCATCGTGACGACGCACGGAAGGCTCCCGCAGGGGCCTCTACCGCAACAGTGAGCCAGTCAACAAATCTGCTGTTTTGCTGGAGTTGGAAGAAATGTTCAACTTGCACTTTGGCATGAATATATCTGAATAACGGCACTTTAAAAATAAGCTGATTCTAGAAATGAACCTGTTTACTTTTCTGCAATAAAGATCCAAATTTTTCTTTAGTTCGTAGACATCCAGCTTTTATATCTAGGGTTTATGCAAATCCCACAACTATTTCAACTATTCCCTTTGAAATCATTCAACTCTAATTACTAAATGCGAATATCGCACAAGCCTACTATACACACATTTGCCAAAGCAATAAACCCTGGTAAAAAATTAGATGCAATTTTCATGGACTGTGCTAAAGATTTTTGACAAGGTTTCCCACAAGAAGCTACTTCACAAAATTAATGTTATATTTTAAGAAGCCAAAATTAAAGGTGGCTTTCAGCTTATCTTATAAATCGACAACACTATGTTTCATTTGATAACCATTCTTCCCAAAAGCTTCCTGCATTATTTTGTTTGTGACACGCTGGTGCAAATTAAATCTTATGCAGACGATCGCATTATTTATTCGCAGATAGTGTCACTGACCAGTTACATCTCACAGGCCTTTGAAGAGGTCGTGAACTCGTGTGATCAATGGACGATGTTCATTAACATTGGGAAAAAAAACTGCTTTTATGAAGATTACGCACAAGCATATTCCCCTGCATTTTCGGTATTCAGCCCACAATTGCACACACAAAATATCTTGGATCTCAGATGGATAATCATGCACATTAATTCAGTGCCCAGTTCTGCTAAGCAAAAGCTTTGCTCTTCAAGGCAGAATATACTCTCGGTGTTCCACTCTTGAAAGTCGAAGCTTAAGCGTCTTCCAAATTTTTTGTATTTCACCCCCGTCGAAAAACGGCTGCCGCAGTTGAGATCGAACCAGCAAACTCAAGTAACGCAATAGCCACAAGGCTACCACGCGGGGCAGAGAAGTGTTGATTTGACGTGCGGCCGCTTCCGTAATGCCGCCTCAATGCTGTGGTGCTTTTATGCGACTTTGCGGCTGTATGCCCTGCGTTAGTTGTCCACTTGACAAATTTGCATGGCGTTTATTTTTCAGAAAGAACATAAACGTATCCTACCTCATCTTGAACCTAAATTTATCCAGTTGTTTCCCCAACCGCTGTCGTTTCCAGTGGTAGCATTTCCTTGCCTTCTGCATCGCCTTTTCCCTGTCCCGCTCTCCCCCCATGCAGATATGAGCAAAGAGTGAGTGCGTCAGTTCTACCCATTCTCTGCCTGCTCTCCCTACTTCCCCTCTGGACTATTGCACATTAGTACAAGAGCTGCAGTTTCTGCAATGCTTTAGGAGGACAGATAATTAAAGCTGTCTACAGGGTATTGTGGCGACGCCCAGGGAGCTCCAGAGGGCACAGTTTCTCGCGTCTCCTTTTCACAATGCTGTCATTTCAGCGACAGCAGTGGATAAGAGGCAAAGAAAGTTTCGACTCCCGAGATAACTTGGGCCACTCCCAATCACTTGGTGTGCTTAGCACACTGCCTGCCTCTCCAGAAGCAATTCGTGCAAAATATTGCATACTTATTGTTCCATCTATGTAGGGGAACACACAAGAAACCTTGCTCTGACTGCAGGTGGAGCCTCACTGCTCTGTCTCGGCATGTCCGTCAGCACTTTGACAGACAGAGATTTGGCAACTGTTGATGAATTCTGAATCACTGTGATGGAAGCGACATTTTACTCTTTGGAGCAGATTTTGGAGCAGAAAAAATGCTAGTTTGGTGCAGCTATTGGTGTTCTCAGAGCAGATGGCAAAATATGCCATAGGACTCTACGAGTTAAAAGTATCACTAAAGCGTCTCATAAATATTATTTATTATGAAACATATTCCACGTACAATAATCAATGCAAATTGCAAGATACAAAAAATAAAAAGATGGATGGTTATCGAACGCACAGTAAAGTGAGATAAATATTTAAAATACTAGTCCTTGTGGCAGAAATGAGATGAAACCTGTAAAGCTGAGCACCACATTATAAAAGTAACCGCAATCACATATAACCGTTAATAATCGGTACGAGATCGAAGTAATCTAAGTCACTTTCACATTTCAGTAAAGTAGTCTGCATGTCAAGTTCAAAAATAATGCTAAATGAGCTATATATTTAAAATGCCAGTTCTTGAGGCAAAAATGAGATCAAAGCCGATAAAGCTGAGTATCACAATCTAAAAGTAATCAGTCACATCACAGTTTCCACAGCAGCAGTTGGTAATCCAGTACGAGATCGAATTTCCCGGCTCTGTTTCGGAGCAGGTTTGGAGTAGTTACTAACAAAAACGACAGTTTGGAGCAGCCTATAGCAGCATTTTTCTTTTGGAGCAGTTTGGAGCAATTGGAGCAACACTTCCATCACTGGAATCAGTAGAGATAGACGACAAGTAACTACCTTTTATGTAGCCCGCAGGACCAACAGGCAGGGAAAAAAAAAAAATGGCAGGGACTGAGGAGTAGGCAGAAAGAAAAAGCTTTGCAGTGAAAGGGTTAAAGAATTGCTATGAAGCTCTTGGTAGAAGAATATTAGGCTTGCAATTTACAACCTCCTATAAAGCCGTCTGCAGCCCAGCTGTCCTGGAGCGCACATAGACAGCTACAGCAGAGTAAAGTTTGCGATTCAACAACTTCGATCACTGTGCTCGCATGCTGTGCTCTGCTATCATATACATTTGGTCTGCACGAGGATGAAATGACAACTGACTCGCATACAGATCGAAAAAAAAAAAAGTGGAGCTATGATCAATGCAGAAGCACAAGTAAGGGCAAAACTATGGGCCAATGCAGCTGCGCTCCTTAGTCAACATGTCGATTAGCAGTAGCACAGCTCCACGCCAGTCTCGCTTAGTATTCACATTCTGAGACTATGACGGCAATTACGCACCTAAAGCTGACTACATAAAAGGCGTCCCAGCTATATTTACTGATATTTAAGAGTGTCCCAGTGATTTAAAGAGATGGTGCAACCTATTATTACTAAGCAGTGCTTGGCTATCGGCCCTCTTCTGCCCCCAGAATCATTTTTGCATCTTTAAGGTAAGGATGTGATTTCCAATGGGAAAGCTGCTATTGCGTCCTAAGGCATGGAGTCATTTCCAGCATGCTATGTCCTGTGTGCTTATTTTTATATAGACTTTACTCATAGTGCACGAAATACAAAAGCTGCTACGTGGTTACCTGCCTGTGCACTGCAACACCAGCAGTCCCAACAGTGACCTGAAGGCACTCCAGTCACTGGCTGGTCACACACGCAGCTTGCAATCAGGAGAAGCCACCAACAGCTTGCTACTTCCAGGCAGTAGCCGCATCAGGCAGAGTTATTTGCTTCAAATCACTTCTGCTGGTATAACGGTACATAATCATGCGGAATGTTTCTTCTTCAATTAACCAGGTAATTAGTACACAACATTATCCTTGTTGTGTATAAGGACCGAAGGCCTCACAAATTAGCCCAGTAGGGCCCCACTACAAATGTTGGTTATACACTGAAAGTTATTGTACGTACCGTCCAAGGAGCGTTTTTTAATGTGAAACATTCTTTGCAAACTTGAAGCATTTTGAGTGGCTACATCTATCTAGCCTTCTATGCCGCAGTGCTGGTAATGCCTACCACTTGAGCCGCTGGGTATAGGCTCATGTTCACAATGCCCTGCCGTCATTCAAGCTTCGTCATCTGACTCTCGCCTACTAGCTGCGCTCAAGCCAGGTGGCGCGCGTAAGATTCGAGCATCTCGGCTGCAGAACACCGGGTGGTGGTTGCCTCTGTATGAACAGCGATTCAAAAGCAAGTTTCCCTCGAGCGTTGATCTCCGATCACTGGGGAGCAATGCGCCGCCTTGATGTTCCTCCTCACGCTCGGCACCTGAATTTCACAGCCCTTCATGTATTTACCAGGCCGTTTAATCAAGCATCGAGGCCTGCTCTTTTGTGCTGCACATGGAGTCCAAGTATGACAACACAGCGCCAAACTACAGCATGGCAGCGTCATTACAGTGACTTGGATTGACGACATGAGCTTTTGGCGCTAACAAAGCTCTTAGAGCGCCACAGCTTCCTCAAAAGCGTCAAATCAGGCTTTGCTTCCCTCGAGTGTTTATTTGAGCAGCTCGAGGATGGCGTACTGCTTTGTTGGGCGCAAAGGGAGAGGTTTGCAATGATGGAGCAGCTAAGCACCCTCAGCCCAATGAACTCATGGAGCGACAGTTGGTTGAGGCCTGCAAAATGCTTCGCACAGTGCATGAACTGACCTGAATAATTTCTTCCGCATCATTTGGACTCTGTCAGTCAGCCATGTTTTCATCATGAGCTCTGCCTCTTACCATTGCACATTTTGAATGAGACAGCTTAACAAGTACCATAAACATTGCCTTACGTGACTGTCTGAAAAAAAAAAAAAAAAAAAAGAGGACGTGCAGGCTTGTGCATGAAATTTCAACTGCTTTTGCACTATGCCACTGCATGATACTTCGCAGACACGATTGCCACCACATCATCTATGCACCACGCTTGTCTGTTTGCAATGTCCAAACCTGGTGAGAGTCACTTTAAAAGCCCATTAAGGTGATATTGAAAGAATAGGTGCACGCGAACATGAAACCTTTAGCATGCTATATTTAGAACCTTGATTCTTTTCTGGCACACATGCAACATTTTCTTTTGCAATTTTACCTATTATAATCATTTTCAGCTCTTAATTTCCAAGCTGTGTCAACGCCATGCGACCTCTCCATTATGAGTGCAAAAGTTGCGAGTAGCAGTGGGATGAGTGGTGAAGGAAGTACACACCACCTGTTGGTGGCATGACGCATGATCATGCCCCCTCTAGGTCTTTACAGAAACTAAACGATGCTTTGCTAAATTTTTGTGTACCCTCCATTATAGATTGCAAGACCCTTCGTAATTTACACCTTTGGGGGAAAACACCTGCTGAAAGTACGAGATTATACATGTGTGAGCAGCAACTTACCAAGCCATAAGGGTATAAAGTATAATGCCAAAAGTGCCCAGACCCAGATGACACATTAAGTCCCATGGACGTCCTAGAAAGATCCACACGTCCCACATCCCAATGGAGATGTTCGGTGCACTTCCAGTCCTACTTGGTAATGTCCAAAAAATGCGCTGTCACGGACATGATTGGGATGCGAGATCAGGATGTGAAATATTTTCTGCCGAGTGTGCATCAGGAGACTGGATGGCAGTGCATCTGCTTCCCAGATGGGTTCTCTCTTTAAATTACTTGATATTTTAGGTTATCCTACATCTCGGCCCGCACTTTAATAGTCGGCCTCCTAGATGTTGGTCTTTCGGTCTCCAAGAAACAGGTTTTTCTTTTAGATTAAAATTATAACCCAAAGCTGTAACATCTCAAGCTCATGCGTGCACCATAGTTTGTGTATTTTCTGGTAGCATTTACACTGAAAGCTTTAGTTGGTTGAATATCCCAGCTGTGCCTGGCGAAAGGTCCTCAAGAAGGTAACTTCCCACTGCACTTCCATGTGTGCACACAGGTGGTGTATCTGTTCTTTGGCAGGCATTGCATGCTACACATTAGTACATGCATGTGATGTAGATGCGATGAATTCAGTTGCTGCAGTGTCTACCATGTGCGCTGTGCATGTCCACTGCAAACAATCGAAGTGGGCCTTGGGCAGCTGTTTATATACCAAGTTCTACTTGTGTTCTATTGGTAAAGAAAATAGAGATATCTTCGCTATTTATTGCTTGTATTACAAATCAACAGTTGCAATAAAGCATTAAAACTTCCATGATGACTTTAAGAGGCACATTACAAGCTGAGAAAGCCACTGGGTACCATTAACAAACAATGATTAATAACATACTAAGTCCTATGCCAGGATTCGACACCCGAATAATGTCCCAAATGGCATCTAAAGAAAGTCCCAAAGGGGACATCCATAGGACCTCTTTTAGTGTTTCATTTGGGAGCTTTCTAGAATCATTTTGGTACATCCTTTGGATGTCCAAAATCCATCCAAACATACAAACATCCAAACATACATCCCTATAAAATAGCTCTGTGTGGTCTCGGTAAAGTTTCGAAATATACAAGTCTTCTTGCAATTCAACAGCTCAATTGTTTTTTTTTTTTTTCCAAGGAACGTGCAATGCAAACTTTACTAAAAAATTCTGCAGATCCCAGGCACCGTGGGAACTGACGTTATTTTGGCTGTGCAGCATTGTTTAGGGTTCCACAAACCGTTACCAGGTTGACCAATGTGTTTGTGTAAATCCAGTATTTGTGTGTGTGACGCGAGTACAGCGAACTAGAATTAACGCGAGTGCATGACGACAGCAGCAAGACGACAACAGTAACGGCAATTGCATGATTTCTACGAACGACTGAATTGATCTGAACGAGCAGCATGGAGGTGCGTGATGGGTAGGAAACGCAGAAACGAACTTATCACTGAAGGCCGCACGTGGTATCACTTAGAGGACACAAGCGGTTGACTTGACGGCAATAGTTGCACAACCTGAATCCCGTGTCTTTTATAGCCATTCGGGCGATTGGTGTGCATTGCTTGCGTTGGCCGAGCCGTGATGACGCTGCCATAGTGGAATTCGATGCAGCGTTGTCGTACTCGGACACTATGTGCACCAGGAAGGAACATGTCTCGATGTTTCATTAAGCGGGCTGGTAACGATGAGGAGGGCCGTGAAAGTCCAGTATGAGCCCTTTGGGAGAAACGAGGAGGTGGTGCATTGCTGTCCGGTGCTTGGAAATCAATGCTCGTGCAAAACTTGCTTTTCAATCGCTGTTTGACCGGGTGTGGTGTTTTGCGGCCGTGATGCCAGGATCTTCTAATGCGTGCCACCTGGCTCGAGCGCAGTGAATCAGAGGCACGAGCCCGATTGCAATGACGATGCAAAGGCATAACGAACGCAAGCATATAGCCATCAGCCTAAGTTAGTAGACAACATGGTCCACTGGGTCGGCATAAGTTCTTGTGATGGTAATCATGCCCTGCATGCATGTCATGAATTGATCCGATTCTTGTCACACATGCCATGGCATTTATTCCAATTATTTTATGATATACATGGCATGACGTCATTAAAGGGACACTAAATGGAAAAATGATTTCTTCTGTATCAGTAGATTACCCTTCCACAATACTGAAAACGCAGAAGGCGAGTGGCGACGCCACCTTAGAGTTCCCGCACCAGGTCACTGTGATGTCATGGATTTTGACAGCGTCTTCTAGGTCCGAGTTAATCCTTTAGCGGTAAAGATTGACCTGTACTGTAAGACTGAATATGGCAAGTTTCGCAAACTTTTACAGAACCAACGTGGCCCAAATACGAAAAATTACTTTAGAAGTCGTGACGTCACACTGAAGTGCTGACGATGGGGTTTGTGCACAAATTTTAAAAAAATTTACTTTGAGCTTAATTTTCTCTTCTGATAGTTGACCCATTGCAATGTAATTAACGACAGCAGAGTTTTTGAAGAATACCTTATCAGTCTAAGTTGATTTATTGTTTTGCTTTAGTGCCCCTTTAATTTCACGCATGCATGTCACATGCATATCCAGAATATTATCAGTTAAATAAATGCATGCCATGTCATTCAATTCCATTTTACAACAAGCTATATATCAGAATATCCATGACATGAACGAATTGACATTACATGTCATGACGCGATTGTCATGAATGATGTAAATGACATGAGGTGATGGCGTCGTGGTGCTTTCTATAACTGGATATGTATCACGATATGTGTGGCGAGACATGCATGCATGATATGAGAAGAATGACATAGAATTACATGCTCATGCATGTCTTGTAATCAATGTCATGTCATTCATATCCAGATATATGTAGAATTAAAGAACGACCATGACAGCAAGATGTCATTTATACCATTTATGTCATGACATACATGCCATGACAAGCATGTGATGCCATCGATGTCGTGACGTTACACATGCTTGTATGTCTCGCCATTCATGTCATGATGCAGATGACATGCCATGAAATGGCATGACACCTATGTCAGGTTTTGCATCATTCATATCCTGATATATACTGAGTTAAAGATACGACCACGACGGCATCATGTCACATCATTTATGTCATGACATACATGCCATGATAAATGTCATGTCATTGATTTCATGACACATTTGCCTATTCATGCCTATTCTGATAGATATCCAGTTGAAGAAACGACCACGACGGCATCACAACGGAGGAGGGTAGATAGACACTCAAAACGCCTGAAGGTCGCAAAGAATGCTTCGCATTAAAATTGGCCTGCTACGTTGTCCGTCCTCGAAGAAAGTAGCCAAATTGGACACACTGAGCCATCGAAGAAGACGGTCGGAAACACCTGCGAAGCTCAAATTTATCAACAAGCTGCATGAACGACACCGCAAAGCGCAAACTGCACGACCCAAGCATGACCCTAGCGGGTGCAGGTGAAGCGCCGCATCGTCTGCTGCTCATCCGGGCCTCTCGCAATGCGCGCTGGGATCGCACTGCGCCCCACAGCCTCAGCAAAGCTTTTTCCAACATGTGGAATCACAGTTAGGGCCGAATGAAAGCACCGGTCAATGCACAGTTCTGAAGTGCGACGTGCAACAGTACACATTTAGTACACACGGATCAGGGATCAAAATGCAAGCGCGTACACGCAGTTTCGATACGTGGTTGTAACCGTTTCATCCAGAACCATACAAGTGTAGCTACATAACAATAAATCGTTCGCGTATACTTACGTACCAGAGAGGCACTGAGGTTTCTCGTGGTAATGTGAGAAAAATCATCCGAGTTCACGTACATATAACTGCTCGCTGCGCAGTCACGCCACAAAGAGCATGACGCCGTGTATCTAGAGAACAACCTAGCTGTCAGCATAGCTCACCGTGTCAGTGCCGCAATTCCTCGTGTCCGCTGCGCATTGCTGTAGCCTCGCCCAGGCACGTGATCTGTTGCAAAGGAGCGAAGGTGTCGACCTGACGAAGCAACGATGCTTCACAGCACGGGCACCTGACGCACATTCCCGACCCGCCAGCGCGTCGCGTCGTCCAAGCCTCGGCCGGTATGAGCAGTCCTCCCTGGGTCCTCCCTCAAAGAAGCGCGCGAATGCAGTACGCATGCGCCGGCACCATGGCCGCCGGTTCACTGAACGGTGCCCAAGCTGCGGTGGCTAGATACCCAGGCGCTGCCTTGTAGTACATATACAGTCATGGTTAGGGTGTACTAGTCGTGGTACAGTATATTCTAAGCACCATAAATTTAGTATACCGACTCCTCACAAGTACCTTGCAGCACTGCCAAAGGTACGAGGCGTACACAGGCAACATCCTTGCGCAGCGGTATATAGTTCCGGGCGTAACTTGCTGACTATTCGCTGCACTAGACATATTTCCTTTAGCTCGCTACATGATATGGTACAGCAATACGTAACATGTTATCGCCTTTGCGTATAAACGCCGTAGATCGGAAATTACTGTGGCAGCTACCGCCGGTAACCGTAACCAATGCCTCCTCCTAACCGTGATCACCTATGGGGCTGCTGCTTTGCCCAGGGGGCGCTGCGAAAATGGTGCTAAAGAGCGTCCTCTGTCCTGAACTGGGTAGTACCAAGCTCAGTCGTCTGCTTCGGAAAGCACGTAGACAATATGGACCCGCCACTTTCGGTTGTGTTGTAATACGGCCTGCAGCGAATATCGGGCGCAGAAGATAATTTTAAGGGTGGTACGCTGCGTAAAGGCAAGAAATTATGCTACGCCGAATACGTGTACGCCGTTCAAGAAATAAGCGGCGAAGTTTAAGCGAAGTGAAGCGCGTCGCGCACGAAGTTGAACTTCAAGTAAGGTTTGCACGCTGCTAGATTCAGGCGCACAAACGCGAGGAAATGCTTGCTATAAATGAATTCACAGCAGCGATAAGCAGACATCATGTGTACGGAACTGCTCGAGCGCACGACGGTACGCGCGCCGCGACGGAAGCGGTCTTTCAGCATGCCGCGAAACGGTGGGCCTCCTGCAATCTTTGTTGACGTCATGCCGCTAACAAGTAGTCATGTCTGCGCTGTAGTAGCGACCATCGGTCCCTTTAACTGATAAATAACGGATGCAATGCATGCGAGCTCGCAGTAACGTACTACGTACGTGCGAATCGCGCTGCAGCGCGAGCTCGTGCGCGCGGATCGCTTGATGTAGCTTTTAATGACAGCGCTCGAACACCGATGTGCTGTAATCAATACTGCCTTGCTGCGCTGCCTCAACGTGCTGGCTTGAGGTTAAGGATGAGCACATTTAACTCTCAAACCTGCGCTGCTCGTAGTGGGATAGTGAAGTTATCCAGCGCGCCTGACGCTCCGCTTCGTGAGGCCTTGAAGGAAAACGCCCAAGTAACCACGGATATCCGTGGGACGTCCGCCACAAGTCCGAATGTCCATCCATCAGGATATCCAGCACGGACGTCCATAGGACGTACAAGGAATGTCCATATGCCGTTCGGATGTCCAGAGGACATCCGATTTTGATCGTCCAGTGGCTGTACATAAATGTGCATGCCTAGGACATACATAAGTTAGGACATGGATGGATCGATGTCCTAATATGAAAAATTATGGTTGGAAATTGTATAGGTTTGTAATTAATAGTTGCATGTTTCTGCACTCTATCGGATGCTTGGAGTTCTTTTTGCAAGGCAAAACGAGTAACTGACCTATCCTTGCAACTTAAGATGACAATTATGAAAATTTAATATTTGGACAAACCCACTCTAGCATAAAATTGCGCAATTTTTCTCCGTATACAGCAATTGGCATTATTCTATTACATGCCTAGATCATGAGTACAGTAACATTTAAAATTATGTTTATGGAAAACTTGCAGAACATTGAATCACCCACTAGAAATCACTAATTATGGAACATGGAGCGAGTGTACTAAAGCTATCCATCATTGCAGAAAGGCCGATTATGAGCCCCGCCCTCCAACTTGTAACTGGGAAAAATTCTCGAATTTATTTTGCCAGGACCATGATCTAATAATTTTGATCACCTGGGGGTTCCTTAGCATGCACCAGTATCGAAGTACACGAGCGTTTTTGCATTTTTCCCTTATCGAAATGCAGCCGCCACGACCTGAATCGAACTCGTGACCTTCTCAGGCGCCTAACAGATGTCAAAGGCTATGTTTTCGCTGGCTGCATGAATGATTACAGAAGCAAAAATAAAACAGGCGCCATGTAGTAGTTTCCAATCTCTAAGGCTATACTTTTACTACGCTTTCGCTAATTGTATTCATTGGAAGCTGGAAACACGTCCAAAATGTTTAGTTTTACGACACCACTTATTCCTAAAACAAGTAATTGTTTCACTGTCTAATTTTATATATTAATAATGTTTCAACTAGAGTGTACTAGAATATGACCATTGTCTAGTACACTCTAGTTTCAACAAACTATATTGACGTTGATGTGTCAAAAACTCATGGCAAAGCACGCTGTGCGACGATTCAGTGTCGTGTTGCGATCCAATCCAATCCGAGGTAAAGCCATCATCTCAATGGCGGCTAGAGTGTACTAGATAATGGTCGAGTGGGCCGAACGGCGCTCTCACGCTGAGGCGCCGCGTGTGGAAAAATTTTGCGAGGGCGCTGCGAGCGAACTGGATTTAAAGCCCCTTGATGTTAGAAAGTAGCGACACTCTCCCCCACCGCGCGCGCTTTCCTCCTCATTCTCCTCGGATTTCTCCTCCTCACCGGGCCGGCGCGGCGCTGAACCCTCCAGTGGCTCGCTGCAGCCGCATTAGAATCAATGCGCGCGCTTGTTTATTCGGCCCTTTGAAGCGTTGTATGGGAATTTATCCCTTGTGAAACTGTCATGACGAAAGTACGTTTCCGATTAGAACGTCGTGCCATTTTTTTAGGACGCTTCGATAAATACAGCGGAAGCGCTCCGAAAAAATGAGTACCAAGCAGTGGCTGTATTGTTTACCTCTACGTCGCCACTTGGGTTGTCCGTAACGCGGAGGTGTATTGGGTGCATACATATAAGCAGCGGTAGAGTATAAACGAGAATTTGGTTCACTATCTTCGCTCTTAAAACGGCTCAGAGAAGGTAACCAAGAAGAAATGTGATAGTTTACTTAAAGTGAATTCCCCAAAATGAGTGGGTCAAAAGCCTTTGTACCAATGCCACTGTGCGAAATACGTGCTGTGTTTGCGAAACAGCCAACATAGAACTTTACACACCGCGCCTGTATTCCGTCACTATGAAACGACGAGAAATTACATTCCATCACCTCTGGGAGTAACCTAAGTCCTCTCTCTCAAAAAAAAAAAAAAAAGGCTGATTGCTTACACGGAAACTGCTAAGACTGGCACTTGATAATTAACTTACAGACTTCAAGATGTCAAGTTTATCAGAATTGAGCGGAGATTATCAGAAGCGCGTTGGCTTGTACTTAATGAGCATGCGCGAATAATACATAATACCACTTATCTACACTATATATTGCGGTTCATGCCTTCGCAACATAAAGTACATAAAGAAAGAATATGCTCGCAGTATTGAAACTTTGCAAACATACACTAAGCACGCAATAAGAGTAAAGTAGTTCCTTGGCTTCACAAGTATCAGGCGCAAGGATCACACGCACACACACACACGCGCACACACATACATGCACACATACACGCACACAAGCCCGAACATACACAAACACGCACACAACTACAAAATAAGTTACAGGCATTAATCACAAATTACATACATTTGAAAACTAACGCACGCGCGAAAGCTTTGTCACGGCTCGAAGAGTCAACGAAAATTTCAGCCGACTCACTTAAAAAAAACTATATGCACAGTTATCGGTGCTCTGTATTAAACTGAACGAAGAGTCCGGCTATGCGAAGAGCATTAAAATCTCCATGCAACTTCATCCACAATATGACGAAAGCTGCAACATTCCCTCGCAAAAGACGGCGTGCTTAGAAGGGGCGAATCCCTTCTCCGATGTTATGGAGTCACTGCTTCCGACGCACGACATTCCGTTCACCTCGGGGATAAAATAAGGCTTGCCCTTTCTCTGGCCTGCTGCTGCATTGAAACGCACAGCAGCAAGGCATTTTCACGGAGAACGAATCTCAGATTCCTACGAAAGGATGAAAAACTTGAAAACACACGTTCGGAGCGGCAGGGCGACCACCACTTGGACTGCTCATGGCGAGCGGGAGAAACTAAAGGCGCGCGAAAGCAAGGTTCGCGCCGTTTTCGTGACGTCAGGGTCACCTGACGGGGCAGTCTCGAGCGCCGCAGCCATTCAGCGTGGCGGATGCACTGCCTCCGCGAAAGAGGGGGAGAGAAAAGAGGAGGTTGACGCCGCGCCGGCGAGGTGTTGCGGCGTAGATCAAAGCGTGTCGCTACTTTCTAACATCAAGGGGCTTTAACTGGATTGGGGCGGGACGCGCTCCGCGGCATATTCAACGCACTTCGCTGCGGGCGCCGAGGCCGATTGCGCATAGTACGCTTAAAAATAGTGCTATTTCA